>NW_026057579.1:27585063-27604661 GCF_023721935.1 Panthera uncia
GGCGGGCCGGGGCGGGGCTCCGGGGCCGTCTCGCAGGCTGCGGCGGCCGCGGGAGAGGCGTCCACAGCGGCGGCGGCTGGGGCAGCGGCGGACGCGCGGCCAAGCAGGGCGGCGGCGAGCCCGGGTGAGCGCGGCGGGGACGCGGCGGGGACGCGGCGGGGAGCACGGGTGGGGGTCGTCGGGGAAGGGGGTTCGGGAGGAGCCGGGAGAACCGTGCCATCCTTCTCCGGCCCCCGATGCCCCTGCAGCCTTCAGGGGAGGGAGGGAGGGAGAGCCGAGAACCCAGTCCTTCAGCCCTTCTCCTGCGATCGCCGTCCAGATGTCCGTCTGTGCGCCCGTTGCCCTGCTCTCCGGGACTGCCTCCTGCTTGTGTTCTAGATCACCCCCCTCACCCCTCAACCGCTCAATCCCCGGCCCCCAGCCAGGTATCATCAGCTCCAGAGCCATTCTTCCAGGAGACCCCATCCTTCTGCTTCCCTCTTCCCACCACCAGAGGCCCGGGCTCCCCATCTTTCTCTACAGCCTGAGAGGCAAGGATGGCCGCTTCCCCAGTGCCTGCATACCTGGACTTTTCTGCTGCCACCTGGCCCAGATGTTCTTAGCCAGCCAGCACACTGCTGTGCCTAGGACCCAGGCCTCCTCTCTAGATCACTTCCTTCTCCTCAGAATCCCAGGCTGGCAAGAGGGACTTTACAGATCCTGAGCTTTGAGAACAATTTGACCCACTTCCCAAAAGGCTGGTCCCAGGCCAGCCATGCTGTTCGGTGGAGACACCTGTCTTGCTTGCCAGCTGAAGGACCAAGAAGCCTCTGTCAAAATGTGCCAGTGGGTTCCTAGGTCCTTCTCCAAGCTGTTCTGACTTGCTGGCCAGTGTCCCCAGAGACCAGAACCAAGACCTTTGTCATTTAAGACCTCTAGAGGTATTTGCTGACCCCACCCCCAGATCCTCCAAATTCCCCCAGCCGCTGACAGGCCACTGTTCTGGGCTTGGCCTCTTCACCCATGTGCTGGCTTCCCTGCTTGCTCCCCAAGGACTTGGGGCAGAGTAATGGGGCAAGTGTTTAGGGCCTTAGTAGCCCCCACAGCTCTGTGGGCCTCCTGTCTTACTCTGTTGGAAACTTTTCCTCCGGTCTTTCCCCATCACCATCCCTCTGGATAGGGCCTGTGCCATCTGCATATCATTGAGTCCCCAGGGCACAGCAAGCTGGGCTGGGACTGTGAAGGGCTGGGACCCCGTACTGCACGAGGGCCAGCAGGAGGAGGGTGGCAGCCAGCCAGGTCAGGCCGGGCATCTGGGCCTGGGGGCTCAGGCTTTAGGGTGGGTCCTTGGCTTTCCCTTGAGCTCCGAATGGGGTCCCAGGCTGGCTTTGCTGTGAAGAGAGGAGGCAGAACAGGGGCTGTTTTCCCTGCGTGCTTCTGACTGTCTTGTGTTGCTATGGTGACAGTTTTGCCTCTCTTCCTCCTTCTGACTCTTCTGGGAGCTGGTTTTTATTGGTCTGTTGTCCTGTCTTTTATGGCTCTAATTTCTCCTTTCTACTTGGTCTGAAATAAACAGTCATAAACATGGGCACTGGGCCCAGGCTGGGGGCTGGCAGAACTTCACCTCCTTCTGGCCCTGGGCTCCTGTGAGGGGAGAGAGGTGAGGACCCACCCGTCCACACCCCCTCCCATCTGCATCTCTGGGAAGCGGGCAGCACACAGGGGGTGGCAGACTGCCTCGGTGCTAATACTAGGCTCCGTGTATGGTAAGGGGCTCACTGCTGCTGTTCACGACAGCCCCATGCCGTAGGGGCTGTCCCCACTTTGCAGATGACGAAACTAAGCTCCAGTGAGCTACTGCCCTCAGGTCACACTGGTTTTAGCACTCAGGGATGGAGCTGGCATCGTGAAGCCCATCTCCCTGCCTTCCCACCCTGTGGGCTTCCTGGTCCTGCTCCCCAACCCCCAACTCCCCGGGGCAGCAGAGCAACCCAACCTCCACGTTTTAGAGGTGCTGCGGACTCCCACAGAGGCCGGCTGCCAGGGAGCTCCCTGTCAGGCCCTTTGGTGCACCCTTGACCCCAACTGTTGGAGACCCAAGTTGAGAGGGGAGAGAAGCCACTTGTGACTTCCTGTTTTTGACTCAGACCAAGAAACATTCGGTTTGCTTTTGCTCTCAGAGCCTAGTTGCAACTGGGTAAGTCAGGGGCACGGATAGCCAAGTAAACCCACACTCCCCACCCCAGCCAGCCCTGGGTGAGGAGTTCAGAGTTCTCCAGGGCCATAGGGTCACCGACTGCCAGCTGTCAGTGACACTCTCCAGAGAAGCTGCCCTGTCTCTTCCTCTCTTCCCTTTTATTTTCCCTTCCTTTCTCACCCCCTCCCCTTCCTCCCTTCACTTTGCCTATGCTCCAGGCTTATTAATAATACTCTGAAGAAGCAAATGGTAACATGAGAAGACTAGGGAATCAGCAGCCTCGTTGTCGAAGTTGGCCCTGGGGGCGTCCGTCACTCCTATGGGCCTCAGTTTCAAGTCTTTAAAATGGGGTTTACGCGTCTATCCATGTTAGCTTGCTCTTGAAGGATGGCGTGGAGTAGCCTATAGGGGGTGCTTTGAACAGTCGATAGCCTGAAGCACCTGAATGTCCTCATCCCGTTGGGAAATCCCAGTGTTGGAGACCCCGAACTACTGCCCAGAGATTAGAACTGATCTAGAAAGAATTAAGCCGTGAAATGTCAGGGTTAGAGGCATTCCTTAAAGCCATCTTGTCTGCCCTTGATGTTGCATTCACCTAGTTCACCTACTTGACATTCATTGAGCATCTACTCGGCACCAAATATAATTGTGGGAACTGGGGATTTCAAAAAACATGCACATTATTCCTTTTTTCAAAGAATGTAGTCAGACATGGAAAGAGATCCTTAGGATACAGTCAGAGAGGTGGTGTGACAAAGTCACGGTGATGCAGGGCCCAGAGATGACAATTTGACTAGGTCACCGTTAAGGCTGAATCGGGCATCGTGTGCTTGGCTCCTATTTCATCCTGGTTAAAATCCTTTCTCAGAGGCTGCATGAATTCCCTCACAGGGCAGCGTGGTGATTGGAAAGAAGTGGATTTGGGAGTCAGCTATGAATCCAGACTCTGTAGCTGTAGGATCCTGGACTAGATAACCACACCGAGCCTCAGTTCTTATATCCGTAAAATGGCAATAACGCTACTTGCCTTCTGAGATGTAAACGATCTTAATGTCTTTATGGGGTCTGGCGTGGTGCCCACCTCGTAGTGCACTTGCCAGTATTTAGTCTGATTGATTAGGAAAGAGTTCTCCGGTACTAGGCCTCTGGGTCCTCTTAGCAGAGGTGGGGAGCTCTTTGGACTAATTCTGGCCTTTGGAGATCCACTCATTATCTGGGAAGGTTGCAAATTGCCCATGCTCGGGACCCTCAACTGCTGGTTAATCTTTGAGTTATCTCTCACCAGAGAAATGATCCTTTACCACACGGGGACTCTATGCAAATCCCCAACACTTTTGTTTTCTCAAGGGGGAACCTATTTGAAATGGCAAAGAACACTCTGAGTTTCAAGGATAAGCTACTATCTGTGAGAGTACTTTGATTTGATAAAGTCCCACGTGTTGATTTTTTCTTTGTTGCCTTTGATTTTGGTGTCAAATCCAAAAATTCATTGCCACGACCAGTGTCAGAGAGCTTATGGCCTGTATTTTCTAGGAGTTTTATGGATTCAGGTTTTACTTTCAAGGTTTTAATCCATTTTGCGCTTATATGTGTGTATGGTGTAAGAAAGGGGTCCAGTTTTCCCAGCACCTTTTATTGAAGAGACCATTTTTCCCTCTTGTGTTTCTTGGCTCCTTTGTCAAAGGATACTTGCAAATGAATGCTTCATGCTTTTTATTCTGGGCATGTGTAGCTTCCTTTTTTTTTTTTTTTTTTTTTTTTTAAAGTTACCACATATACATTTTCTCAAATCCTCCCCAGAATTCTGTGACATTAGTATTATCGGCCCCTTTTCACAGTTAAGGAAACCCGGAGGGGCAAGGTAACAACACAGAGCCCATCAGCCGGAATTTAAAACTGGGTCCTGCTTGCTCGCTGTTTGTGCGTTGGTATACAGTCTTGTCATTTCGTTGGCTGGTGTGTCAGTGACCTAAAGTAATTGTGTTTGGAGAACAAGGGCAGATTTTAACGGGGAGGACCTGGTCGGTAACTTAGACTCATAGTAAGTATTTAGAGACTTTATATTAGAGTTTTGCTCTCAGCGTAGCATTAATGGAGCTCTCTGCAGCTGGTCGAGGCTTCATTCTGAGAGGTGATGAATGGAAGAGGAATCTGACATGTCCAAGTTAAGAGGAAGTGTTCGATGATGCTGAAAGGAGTGTCCTCTGCACACGAACGGGTTACCGGTTTGTCACTGAAATAAATGGGACTGATTGTATAACTGTCATTAGAACCCACCTCTAGGAATAAGAAAGTATTGAGAAGCAATTGTGGAATTACTCACCGCTAGCCTTTCTCAGGAATTCAGAAGCCCGATTTCCCTGGCCTGAGAACCCGTTGTCCCAGAGAATCAGGTGTGAAAATGGTGCCGTGTTCCCCAGCAATGTGTTTACCTGGTCCAGCTTAGTGCTGCGGACAGATGTGCTCCTATTGGCAATTATCTCAGGGCCAGAGTCTGGTGTCTGCTTATTTAATGACTTCACTTTCCAATAAAAATTCTGTATGGTGTAGATAATTAGATCTCTAAAATGAAACCGGGGAAATGGTGTGCCCCCAAAGAATTTAATTGCAGTTTTATGATGGATCAAGCGTAAAGATGAGATCACTCATTCACTTATTTAACAGATACGTACAGGGCAGGCCCTTGCCCTCTGCTGCCAGAGATGGCACGTAGTGATCAGTGTGGCATCATCCCTGCCCGCAGCTGGCTCTCACTCCGTGGGGAAGCAGAGCAGGAGACACATTGCTAAACGCAGCTTGGCATTCGTGTGCCGGAGAAAGAGGGAAATATAATTGTTTTGACTCTTGCTGCAAGGCAGTCCATTTCCGTCCACATGGTATTGTTTGCGGAGCATCTGAAATACACCTGACATGTTGCAGGTTGAGAGGCTTGGGATAGGGAAGCACAGTGGCGTAGACAGCTGATGACCCGGGCGTGGCTCTCAGCTCTGCTCCTCGCTGCCCGGGTAGGTTTCTCTCTTGGTGACACGGGAAGGTTGGATTTGATAACTTAAGAGGACCCTTCCACATCTAGCTTAATGATCCTAATAAGCCCCTGGGCTCCTTTTCCTGAGTGATGGGGAAGGAAGCAAGGCTGGCAGCCTTAGTCAGCAAGGCTGCCGAGGCAGAGCTGGTGTGTTTTCAAATAATCCTCTCAAGGAGCAAAGAAACCTTGCTCTCCCTCACAGAAAGGGAACCACGTTCTGATCGAGCATCAGGGAAATAAGTCAAAGCCAGTGATGACAGGGAGAGACAAAAGGGTTGCAGATACTCAGCAGAGGTGGGGAGCAGAGTCACCAGCTTCCTCCCACATTCCAGGGTCTCTGCTGACATGGGTATGGAGGGCTTGGCTTCACAGATGCCTTGGTTACTGCAATTGTCTTAAGTTAACGTTTTTCAAAAAATAATTTGGTTCGATGATTCCCAGGCCTTAGAATAAATGAAAATGCACAATCATTTTAGGATGGTGAGGAACAGAGGGAAACACACAACTTCGTCAACGCTCCATCAAGTTCTGTCCTTCCCGCTGACCAAACATAGGCCCTTCCAGGGGCAACCATGGGGCTGGGTCCCAGTAGCCTAGAATAGGGTGGCAGCATGTTGTGGCCAGGGGGCGAACTAACAGGGAGTCAGAGAAGACCTGGGGTCTTCCACCCACACTGCCCATTCCCTAGCAGCCTAAATTCTCATCTTCTGAGTCTTGTGGTCCCTTCGGTAACACGTGGGCCGTGGCAGCTTCTGAACCATGTAAATATTGTCAGCAGGAATCATGAGCACTTATTGTCACTTTTAGTCATCTTTTGATGAGCTTTGGAAACAGATAGCCCCATTCTGGGTGGAGAAATTGAAATGGAGAGGTGCTAAGGAACTTGCAGAATGCCATTTCATTCAGGAAGGTTGCGGGCTGGCGCCTAAAGCCACATCTGTGTGCCTGCAAAGCCTGGGCTCTCTCCACCACCCGTAGGACAAATGAGAACCGTGCATGTGTGAGGAGTGTGGAATTAAAAAGATGTGTCTTGGGGAAAATCCTCATCTCAAAGAGCTAGATGGGCCTCCCTCCACACCTTGAAATTGGCAAAAAAAAAAAAAAAAAAAAGAGGAAAGAAAATATAGCTGTGTTTTCAGTGCTTCCCTGTGACCGGCATCTCGGCATTGGACTGACGTCCTTGGAGGGTGTCCTTTGCTTAGCCCACTTCATCAGAGAATGCCATCCAGCAGTAATGAGCTGAGCCTCTGGTGTGTGCAGCATATGGCCTTGCTGAGCTGTGGAGCCCACCCAATTGAGGCAGGTTGTGTATAACTTATTTTTCAGACTTCTCCCTGAGACAGCTGGAGGTCATGGGAGCACAAGAAAACCGTGGACTGAGCTTGCAGAATGACAGATTCACATGTCGTCAAAACAAGAATGACACCTTTGGTCTACTTCCTCTATTTTACAAACACTGAGGTCAAGAGAAAGACATAGATAGATAGATAGATAGATAGGGAACCCATATCAGAGACTTTTCCAAGGCTGGGACCAGAATTCAGCCTTGTGAAAGCTACAAGCAGACTGTAACTCTCTGAGATGTCTAGGGGTGAAATATACACATGGAAGTTCTGTGCGAATATCCCTGGGGCTACAGGGCGAGTGTGCACCTGGAAACAAACAAACCTGGGTTGAAATCCTGGCTCTTCCTCTAGGCAGATTCCTTAGACTTGCTAAATTTTGTAATTTATGAACTGAAGTTAATGATATTTGTGTCTCAGGAATATTGGAAAGAAGAAATTAATTAGCCATGTGTCAGCCTCCTTTTTTTGCCTGGTCTTTGAAGAAAATTTGAAAAATTTTTCGCTCCTTCTTTTAGGCTCCTCTTTATTTGTTGTGTGGGGTAGAAAGTGACACGGGGCTTCCCTTTTCTCTGACGGACACATTCCTGACTTGCCCCTCGACAAAGCCCCCAAATCCACTCCTCTGAGCTTATATTTCAAGCTGTGAGTCTTCATATTATACTTGAATCGAACCTGGCTGTATTGTTTGCTGGAGCATTACAAGTGTTGAACTTAATCTATAATCTGTCTCCCCACCCTTAGTCTTTTTCTTATCTTGTAAGTGTGCATATGTGTGTTTTCTTTCTGAAGTGTTGAGGTTTCAAATCTGGGCCCTTGGGTACCTTTAGATGTAATGAATAAGGTTGCAAGATTGACATTCCCTTATTTGCAAGTCCAAAATCCAAAATGCTCTGAAAAGTTAAAGTGTTGTTTTTCATAATCATTTGAAGTCAAAAGCTGGCCTGATCGTACATGAGACTCTTCATGGGTTTCATTTATACCACTCTAGGTGAATAAGTTTTTCATCAGAAGGATGAGTGTCTGGGAGCCTGCCAGGGTATACATAACATAGTACATGCACTGTATTATTGTCCTAAAATCTGAAAGGTTCTGAATTTAGAAGTACATCTAAGGAAAGAATATCAAAGAAGGGTTTGTCGACCTCTTATTCATAAACCCAAAAGAACACGTAGCTTCCCTGAGGGGAGAGAGAGAGAGAGAGAGAGAGAACGAGCGAGGGACTGGGAGGGACAGAGGACAGAGGATGAGAGAGTCCCAAGCAGGCTCTTCACTGTCCCTGCAGAGCCTTATGTGGGGCTCGATCTTGTGAACTGTGAGATCATGACCCGAGCCGAAATCAAGTCGGACACTTAACTGACTGAGCCACCCAGGCGCCCCTCAAGTGTCCTGCCTTTGATACTAAATGGTTTGGTGACACGGCTCATCTGGTGCTCATCAAAAGCCTTAATGCGTATTTTGTATGTGACATGTATTATATACTGTATTCCTACAATACAGTAAGCTAGAGAAAGGAAAATGTTAAGAAAAATCATAAGGAAGAGAAAATAGATTTACGCTACTGTCCTGCATTTATTGAAAAAATCTGTGGGTCAGTGGACCATGTTTTTCAAGGGTCAACTGTAATAGGAAATAAATGACCATTCTTGGCACAAACACAAAACAACAGCAGCAGCAATAACAACAAAAATTTTGAAGAATAGGTTCCAGAGTTTCAATGGGACGAAGTAAGTTTTTAAAAAAATTCCATAGGACTAAAAATAAGCTGGGAATTTTTGGTCTAGTGTGGCTTCTAGGCAAGTTTCATCATTGGCCGTTGGAGGAAGGTAGAAGGGAGTTTTTAAATCTTACTCATCATTTCAGCCATATGAGAGGGAACCGGGGCCTGGCCAGGGAGCATGGGGAAGTGAAAGCGGTAACCAGAGCGTGAGAAGGTCTCGCTTCTTATCTTGGGTCTGCTTTTGACTTGTTGAGTCAGCTTGGGCATGTTGCTTCCCTTCTCTGGGCACCAGGAACTCTATTTCTAAGTAAATTAAGTCTTTCTTCCCCCGCTGTGAATGGCTAGGGTGGAGGTGGGGGCCCCCATCAGAGTGAAAAGCGCTGAGCGGCTTGCTGGCTGTGTTCTTGAAGCTTCAGTCCTCCGTAGGGCCTCCGTGCAGGACAGGGGGAGGCAAGAGGCTTCCCTGCCCCGTGCGTCGGTTTCCTCCGGCTGTTCCTTTACTTCTCACAACTCTGATCTTCCGGTTCGGGGGTGGGGGCTGGTTTGTGTGGGATCCACCTGCACTGATGCCCAGCGAGGGCTCACTCAATGCTTGAGCATGCGCGGCAGGTGACCGATGCCCTGCTGGAGGTGGCCATCCCAGCAGCTGCTCTCGTGACTGGGGTTGTAGTGAAGGTCATGGCTAGGCATTCTTGAAGCGGTGTTGGGAAGGAGAGTGAAAATTCCCTGTTGTAGAGCATGGAACCAGGGGAGGTCTACCCAAGGAACTGAAATAGTGTGCACCTTTGTGGGCTAAATATGGATTATAGAACATGGAGGTACAGGGCTTTGGGGACCAACCTTATTCTCTCTCTCCTTCTCTATTTCTTTGCCCTTTAAGTTTACAGTTGATGTATCATACCTCTGGCTTTTGCCAGGTTGAAAGTTTCGCATGTCCTCCTGGATCTCACGACGTATAAGAAATCGGTCGCTCTGCTCCTATCTGAGCACCCACCCTGATCATCCAGGAGATTCTCACTTGGCAGTATTTCATGATAGGAACCAGGGGCCTGACTGTGGACAGGGGGTTTCCACAACGGAGAAGTGACCTTGAGTTTTAGGATCCTGAGGCCCTTCAGTTTGCAGACTGTGGGAGCCACTGGGGAGTGGTGAACATGGTCAACACCGGGGCACCCTGGTCCTGAAGTTCCCCAGGGTACTTCCTGGGATTGGCTGGTCCTCGTAAATTTGAGAGGCCTGGACTCCTGTGTGTGTGTGTGTGTGTGTGTGTGTGTGTGTGCAAGATGGGGAGTCCCTTCAACTTCAGGGAGGTGTTACCAAGGCCAGAGCCTTGCCAGGTGCTCTCTGAGCAAGGCTCCCCCTCAACTTGAACCCTGGTTTTTGTGTAGCTCACTAAGGAACTGACCGCTGAGGGGCTCCCATGGGGCTAGGGGGCCTTTTGTGTTTCAAGGACCGGGGACCACCACTGAGATAGGCAATTCTGACGTTCCCTGGCAAGAAGCAACCAGATCACATTTTTTTAGGGAGAAATGTCTAAGTCTTTTGCTTTGGAAACACAGGACCCTGTCAAATCTTACTCTGGACATATTTGAAAACACTCAAATCATTTGAGCATACTACTTTAAAAACAAAAATAAATGGAAGAAGAGCCTAATATAGGTTTGAAAAAAAATAAAGGACTAGGAAAATATTCAGTTTTATTTACTAACTGGTTGGGGGACGTAGGAAAAGGTTATGAAAGAGAAAGAGAAGAGAAGGAGAAAGAGAAACCCCGAAGAGACACTGTGGCAGCTGCCTCTGCCCAGGAAACATGGTTTTCTGGTCCCCTCGTTAAAGGAAAACAGCGTCGGGAGCCCGGAGGTGAGGGCAGAGAAAGAGCTAGGAGCTAGGAAGGGAGCTAGGAATCCTTGCTCAGTTTTGCTTCCTACGCTTCCAAGGAGCAGGGAGACCTAGTGGGATGTGGAGGGAGCACTGCCTGGGGAGTCTCTGGAGAACTGAGTTTCCCCCTGGATTCCAGTCCCTCTTTAAAGAGTGGGTTTCACTGGATGAAGTGTAAAGCGAATCCTGGGTCTGGGTCGATGAGGGAAGCCTGGCTCTGGATTCCCCGGGCTCAAGGCTGCCTCTGGGAGAGGGAGAGGGTTGTGTAAGCGTGTGCCCGATGAATGGAGTGCTATGTGCACATCTCTTATTTTTTCCTCCTTTGAAACACTGTGTCAAGACTCCACCCCCTGCTTCCCTTTTACACTGTTCACTGGGTAACCTGCTAGTGAGGTTGTGGCTTGTATAAATTTATCTGTTCAGCCTCAACCTCAGGAAATACTTTGAGTAGCTCATATAAACAAAAATAGCTATGGTATGTTTGATATTTCATGGTATATGCAACATGAATTATTTTTTCTGCCTAGTGATTTACAGGTTACCCAGGACCGACATGGCCCCTCATTGTTCAAAGTACACTCAAATTTTCATTTATATTAGTAGAAATTAATTATGCTTTTCAACATGCATTTTGCACCTATTAATTCTATTTTGTTCATCTGTTTATATACATTTTTCACCTTATAGACAACCTTGCAAGGTAGATATATTTATTTCTCTCTCTCTCTCTCTTTTTAAGTTTATGTGTTTATTTGGGGAGGGGGGCAGAGAGAGAGAGAGAGAGGGAGAGAGAGAATCCTAGGCAAAGCAGGCTCTGTGCTGTTTCCATGGGGCTTGAACTCATAAACTTCAGAGATCGTGACCTGAGCCAAAATCAAGAGTCAGACACTTAACCAACTGAGCCACGGAGGTGCCCCTATTTCTGTTTTGAAAATAAAGACAATCAAGTCAAGAGAGGGTTTTTTTCCCTTTAACGTTTATTCATTTTTGAGAGACAGAGAGACAGAGCACAAGTGGGAGGGGGCAGAGAGAGAGGGAGACACAGGATCTGAAGCAGGCTCCAGACTCTCAGCACAGAGCCTGAAGCGGGGCTCAAACCCATAAACCATAAACCGTGAGGTCATGACCTGAGCTGAAGCTGGACTCTTAACCAACTGAGCCACCCAGGCGCCCCAGCAAAAGAGTTTTAAAAACTCGCTTTAAGACACAGGATTGAAAATGGGGCACCAGGATTTTGGCTCAAATCTGCCTGGCTCTCAAAGCCCTACACTTTCCCACACCACATAGTTCACACTGCTTCCAGGCCACAATCTTATTTTTTTAAGAAAATACAATTTTTTCCCCTGCCATGACTCTACTTAAGCCCCAGAAAATACACTCAGTTGGAGTTCTTTGCCTTTTTCCAGAAAGGAGTCCCATGGATCTCCCTACTTTCATGTAAACTGCGTGCAAATACTGTATTTCCATACAGAAAAATTTTACTGTGCACTTTCAAAGTGGCAGACACTGTTCTAGAAACTTTTACACGTCGCTTAGTAGGAGAAGATGTGGGCTTCATTTTATGGCGAAACGAAGGCTCAGAGAGATGCAATTATTTGCATAAAGGCAAGTAGCATATGAAAAGTGATTTGCTTTTTGAATTAACAATTTAGAATATAGTTCTATAGCGTGCTGGGGGCTTTGCTTTTGGCCTAGGACCAAAGTACCCCTTGTTGAAAACAGGATCAAGTTCAGCCGACCCACCTAGCTCTCACCCTCATTGTGCCTGGCTTCTTCAGTCTCTGTCTCCTGTGGTTAGAACTTGATTTGGTGGTTGTGGAGAAAGGCATGGTTCCTCTTGTCTCTTCCCATGTTGCATTAGCCTGTGCCATCCGTAGCTCATTTTAGTTAGTCTGAACTGTTTTAGTTTCATTGCTCATCATAGACTTGCCAATATAATGCATTAGCTTCATGTTACAGAGGAGAAAGTGGTAATATGATTTACCCAAGAGCACGCATGGGCTAGGCATTCTCTTTTCTAAATGCTTTGTATTAACCCAAAAGGTCCTTTAAGATTTAGTACCCTTTTCTGGATACATCCCCCAACTCCCCACCAAGTCCATCCATCCATCCATCTATCCATCCATCCATCATCCATCCATCTATCCATCATCCATCCATCCATTATCCATCCATCATCCATCCATCCATCATCCATCCACCCATCCATCTATCCATCCATCTATCCATCATCCACCCATCCATCATCCACCCATCCATCCATCCATCATCCGTCCATCATCCATCCATCCATCCATCCATCCATCCATCCACTTATTCAATGAACATTTATTGGGAACTCATAGGGAGTTGGTGACCTCTCCTCTGTGTCAATTTCTGAAGATGCACAGTGAAGCAGTCAAAATTTGCCCCATGAAGCTTTATTCTATTGGGGAAAGGTGGGCCATAAGCATGTCAACAAGTAAAATGATTATGTTAGATGTCATATATTCCATGAAGAGAAATGGAGTAGAGATGGTATACAGAGTGAGGAGAGAGTGGGGGAATTTAGGGGAAGAGTTGCTACTTGGACTTGGGGGGGTCAGCGAAGTCCTCACGAAGGGTGAGATGAGGGAGGGTCTGTAGGAAGTGAAAGAATGAACCACGTAGCTTTCCAGAGAAAGCATGGTCCGGGAAGAGAGTGAGCAGGGTAGTCGTGCCCAGCCCATTGAAGGAGCCACAAGAAGACCGGGGTCTATAGCAGAGTGACAGGTGGGCAGTGGCCGGCAGAGAGGTTGGGGAGACAGCCTGGAGCTGGCCTGTGATTTCAGTGCTCTCCTGGTGTTCCCTCTGACCGCGAGCCTTCACGGTATTTTTATGAACACCTTTTCCCCTGACCCGTCCCCACACTGGCCTGTGCACCCTGGAGGGAAGGCCGCTTATCCACATTTTTCACGTCCCGAGCCCTCAGCACAGGCCTAGGGGAGAGGAAGAGGGCAGTGTTTATAACACTGCTCCTTTTCTTCTTTTTTTAAGGCCAAGTGTTCTAATTAAAGATTATTTGTGATCCTTTTGATTAAAAAAAAAAAGGTTATTTTGAAGGAATGCCGCTTCTAAACTCCAATTAGGCAGTTCCTTTTTGGACAGCCATCAAACGGATGGGCTTGCTAGGGAGACAGTAAGGTGCCAGGAAAAAGCTGGAAGTGAAAGTTGCAGAGAGGAGGGGGTTCACTGGAGTCAGGAGGAAGAGGGCCTCACCAGAAATCCCCAGGGATTAGCAGGATGGCCCAGTTCCCTGCTAGGGACTGATGTTTACAAAAAGTGACCACCGGCTAGAACAGGAGTCTTAAGAAACCCGCAAAGCGTGTCAGTAGACCTGCCAGGACTTTCCACTCACCACTTCGCTCTCTTAGAGGATTGCTGGGGCGGGGACCGGGCAAGCCTCAACTCTGGAGACCTTTCTGGAGAGAAAAGAGCATTTTCCCCGGTAGGGACTTTCCCCTCACAGAGTGGAACACCGGTCTCTGAGAGGCTTGGGCTGCTTCTGAGGTGGGGAAAGAACATGTGAAGTGCATATGGGCTAAGGGAAGAGGGCCAGGCAGAAGCACGGGGCCTCCAGTGACTGCCAGCATGAGGGGCTGCCCATGGCTGTCTGCTCCTGCCTTCAGAAACTGCTCCCGGTTGCAACCCTGCATCTTCAGGGCAAAGGAGACTTACAGCAACTTGGCCCAATCATAGCACTTGGTAAAAGTGGCCCAGTAGGGTCAGAGTAAGGGGGTCTGGGGCAGTGGGATTGAAACCGGACGTCCTAAACTCCGTGGGTAGCCATTGGGGGATGTCAACAAGGCAGTGATGAAATTGGATTTTCAACCAGATGTACGTGTGTGCCAACGTGTGTATGCCATTGACATAGCTGTGAGCTGCAGAGCGTTCATTCATGAGAGTTGGGAAGGACAGTAATTCCTTCATAGCCGGCCTGTCAGGTGGCAGGTTTGCTTAAAAACAAGAAAAGTTGGAGGAAGAATAGTTTGTCTTGCAATTGTTCGACAATGTTTTTTTGTTTGGTTTGGTTTTGGTTTTGGTTTGTTTTTGTTTTGTTTTGTTTTTGTTTTTTTGAGAAAGGACTGTGGACAAACACTGTGCTGGGTGCTTGTGTAGATAGATCAGCCTGGCCCTCATAGAGCCTGCATTCTACGGGGACTTCTAGAAGAGCTTTATTCAGGGCGTTTGAGATGAGCTCACTTGAATGTCCTGGCTTCAGATGCATGTTGCAAATGTTTAAAAGTGGGGAATGGGGCCCCTGGGTGGCCCAGCTGGTTGAGCGTTTGAATTTGGCTCAGGTCACAATCTTACAGTTCGTGGGTTCGAGCCCCACATTGGGCTTGCCTCTGTCAGCGTGGAGCCCACTTCATTCGGATCCTCTGTCCCCCTTTCTCTCTTCTGCTCCCCTGCTTGTTCTCTCTCTCTCTCTCTCTCTCTCTCTCAAAAATAAACATTTTTTAAAAACTTAAAAAAAATAAAAGTAGGGGAATAAAAATTCACAGTACGTGACATTGAAAGAATGGGGAGTTAGTTCTGTACACACCAATGACCTGTTTAAAACAAGTCACAACCTTGCCAGGCTCTCGCCGGTGGAGTTGACCTTCTGTCCTGGTAATGCTCCCTCTTGGGGTTATTATGAACATAACACACTTTGAAAAGAAGTTAAAAAGCTCTCTACAAATTTCAAAGTGTTACTGACATGCCTGGTAAGCGACCTCCATTAGCAAGGTGGTACCCGGTGAGAGGTTTGGATGAAATCTAAAGTTCGCTCACAACTCAATCGTTAGAAGCTTTGCTTCTCCTGGTATGTCTCCGGCTGCCCGTGTGGGCTTTCTCCCAGCGTCCGGAATGGCTTTTCCTGACATTATATCAGTGTCTGGTTTCTGCAACTCAACGCAAAACTTTTTTTTAAAAACAGGCACACGTATATGTGCACCTAAATGCTATGGGGCTGATTGTATTTTTGGTGCATATTACACTAAAGAAAAAAAAGGCCAGAATGTCGCTCAGGATATGAAAAGCCTTGGGTGCTGTATGAAAATAGCATCTGTGGGCAGAGAGCGGGGAGGGACGTGTCAGAAGTCAGCCTCGCTTGGGTCAAGGGTAGGAAACCAACAGTGTGAATGAAAAGCGACATGCAGGGTGCCAACCCTCTCAGACCCCCAAATATAGCTGTTGGAAACTGAGCTTTCTGGTGAAGAGATTAGCTGTTAAAGAATACTTTCCATATATGTCAGTACGCCGGGATGGCGCGTGTAAAGCCGGCCCGAAATGTGTCTAAATCAATAATTAGGGTGACTCACTCACTCCCGTTGAAAGGAGCTTTTTTAAAAAGTGAAAATAAGAGGGAAAGGAGAGAATAAAGCAAAGACAAAGAACAATAGGTTTGGGTTTAAAACAATAGGAACAAGAAAATTGAATTAGTCACTCCAAACAGATCCTGTGAGCCTCTGTCCTGAGTTACTACCTCCCTGACCAGGTGTTAAGGTCAGGGTGTCTTTCTGGCCCGATTTCCTGGTGAAATGACACACTGTTCCCAGTGCTGGCTTCAGGCATGTGATGGGCATCCTGGGGCTACGTGACATGTAGCTGCTGCGAGGCCACTCTGGAAGCTCACGAAGCCTTGCCCTGGCCGGAGAAGAATAGCTATTGTCCCTGAAAAGTTTCAGTGGTGCCCCTCAGCCATGGAGCAGAAGAGCTGAGGCTAGCCCCCGCTCAGTTCAAGCAGATGAGAGCTCCGCCCTCGGGTTCCATATTTCTCGCACTGCCTGTCTCTTGCTCTTCGGCTAGATCATCCCCGATGCCAGGAAATGGCCCGGAGACCAGGGAAACCTGCGTGGTTTGTTGGTCTTTTAATCAACGTGTAGTTTGTGAAAGAGATTTTTACCCTAATGGTGTGTCAGCCTTGTTTTTAATCACACTGGGCTAGAATAATGCCTCTGGTTTTGTGTCCATTATTTTCCTCTCTCTGCTCTTCGATTCTCCCCCATCACTTAACCATGCTTAGGTCTTGGGGCCCTCATCCACAAAATGGACATAATTCCTTTTGCTGTCCTCAACCTAATACCGGTGAATGTGACATGATTTTATATGCCATAATGTGGTGTATCAGCCAGGTTTGTGGCGGTAAGAAACAATCCTAAAATTTCAGTGGTTGGTAGCAACAAGCGTCTCTCTTGTGCCACACGTCAGGGGCTGCAGGCTGGTTCCGTGGCATCGCTCGACATTTCTCTGTCTGCCACCCGGACCGACAGGGCAGGCACTTCTGGGGATGCGTCATGGTCATCACGGGGAAGACAGTGAGCAAAAGGTGGCAGAAGTTTGACATGCTTCTTGAAGCTTCTGCTTTATTCCGCTTACATTCCCTTTGCTAAACAGGGCGAGTGGCCAAGTCCTCTGTCAACTGTGCCTCCCTCCCGTGGGAGGGGACTAGTACACGCAAGTCACACGGCAACCAGAAAGGCAATATAATCTTTTTACAGTTGGGAAAATCATGCCGCCTAACCCATGCCTCGTAAACCTATTAAACAACATGGGAATGTCAGATTCTTAGGAAAATAGGATTGAGCCTCTATTTCCTGTTGATATTTTAGTGAACTGAAATACCGCGACCTAGCCAACATTCAGTTGCACCAGGAGATAGCAGCTCCAGGGTGGAAGAAATTTTGTATCGTTTACCCCCATGTGCTCGGGGTAAAGCCTCACACCTTGCCCGGAAAATAATAGGTAACCAGTACAGACCGGGTGTTCTGGATAACTGCGTGAGGTCACAGCTGCTCTAATTCTCTGGGAACTCAAAAGCCAAATATAATTAAAGTTTCCACAGTCTGTTTAAGATGAGAAGATCTGGCAAAGCACGGATTGTAACTGTGCACTAGATAAACAGGTTTATCAGTGTATTTCTTAAATGCAAGCATAATCACATCTCTGAAGCCTTTTACTCCTTTAGGTTGGAACTCATGCCATTACATCGGAGAACTCTCGGGCACACATAGCTCAGGGTCCCCAGCATTGTTGACCTACTGTCCTTGTCAGGGACAGTAATAATAGTGCTGTTGACCACTGTGGTGTCTTTGGGGCTTTCCAAAGCACATGTGATTATTCCTGTCTTTTGTTGTTGTCCTTACCCTATCTTGCCGGTAGTCTCCTAAATATAGAGAAGAAAACGAAGACCCCGAGATGTGAGGGCAGGGCAAGAGGCTGTGCAGAGGGCACGGACCACTTGCTTTATTCACCAGCTGTGTGAGCTTGGGCTGGTTACTCAACCTCTCTGTGTCTTATTGTTCACATCTGCAAAGTAAGGATAATAATAGCATCTTCCTCCTGGGGTGCTGGGCGGAGCTAATGGGGTGATATATGTGAAGGGTTTGGAGCCATGCTTGTCAATAGTGAGTGCAGGACATTCATGATCCATTTTGATGAGTAGCTCTGTCCAGTCTCGGCCCCAAAGGGAGAGCCAAAGCAGAAACGAGGTCTTGGATTGAGGCTGGGATGTGGGACCCCATGGACGGAGGGACTGAGATGGGCGGTGAGGAAGGGAGGGTCCTGCCTCAGATGTGGCCACGCTCCTGTCTTGAACAATCTCATGACACGGTGCAGAGACTGGAAAACTCTTCAGGTCTGGGGCCTTCACCACTGTTGTACCTGAGCCTGTACAGGGAGACCCTCTAGGCTTCCTGTTTGGGCAGGACTTCTGGTCAGTTCGGGCTGTGGGCCTCAAATTGCTGTGAGGGCGACTCGGGCCGAGAGCTCTCCGAAACAGTGTTCATTTGAGGCACAAGGAACTTCCACAGGGACACTGTTCATCTTTGTCTCGGGTCTGGGTCAAGCAGTGCCTACTTGTCGGTGGAAGGCGTGGGGCCTCTAGGTGTGAAATGCAGCTGGAGAAACGCTCAGAGCCCGTTTCAGGTGAGGGGGCTCCATATAAATGCAAGCAGGTGCTCCTTATCCCATTGCCCCACACAGTAGGAGCCACATCCCACACACAGGAGATTGCAAACTGTCATCATCGTTCCCCCTAAGACCTTGAGTAGACAATGTTCTTGAAATTTATTTATTTTTGATAGAGAGCGAGAGAGAGAGCACAAGTGGGGGAGGGACAGAGAGAGAAGGAGACACAGAATCTGAAGCGGGCTCCAGGCTCCGAGCTGTCAGCACAGAGCCCGACACGGGGCTCGAACTCACAAACCGCGAGATCATGACCCGAGCCGAGGTCGGCCGCTTAACCGACTGAGCCACCCAGGCGCCCCTTGAGTAGACAATGTTCTAAGAGGCCAGCGTGAACTGTATTACGAAACTTGAAAAAAATGCAGTGTCATCCTGCTTTTTATTCTGTAATTGAGATCCACCTGTCTCTAACATGTTGAATTTAAACGATTTCATCCTGAGGGTCCAGAAATTTTGGAATCCGTTTCAATATGTAACCCTTTGGTCACCAGGATTCACAGGTATTAGCCAGAGAAAACGGCTCGTTTAGAAGGCTGTGTTTTAGGAGTAACGGGAAAATAGAGGCCTTAGTTACAATGCGATCATTTTTCCCTTCCGTGAGCATGAGTGGGGTAGGACATTCTACGTGCAGCTCCGATGTGTGTCGTTCAAGGGTCACGGCCCTGATTTTCAGGTTGGTTCCCCCCTACGCTGTCTCCCTTACTCTTCACGGCAGCTGTGGAAATTATACCTTATTATTTATGCCCGTTTTATGGAAGAGGGAACTGAAGTCCAGGGGCTCGTGTGAGCAGTTGGGCTCCGGTTACAATAGCTAATGAATGGAGGGGCCACGACTTCTGGCCAGATCCCGGAAGCCGATCTGATCTGGAGTGTGTGCCCTCGGCCCCGCGGGGGGGTAGCCGTCGACTGCGTGAGGATCACCTCAAGCTTTCTGCAGGCACTTCGGCCCTAGCTGCTTGGGCCAAAGTGAGCGAGGATTTGTGTTTATAAAAACCTTTACGGTGTGGCTTAAAGCGTGTATGTGAGGGTGGTTTTGGCGATTAGGAGAGGCGGTCACCTGTGCAGAGGGCCTTCTCTGCAACGCTGCGGTGGTGGGGGAGGGAGAAGAACTCGGGGTGGTCGAGCCTGGGCTCCCTGGTAGGTGAGCTCTTCCCATGGGCACCCTGTCCTCAGCCTCTCCCCGAGACTGGATGTTTTCTCTTTGTACTTCTGCTCGCGTGCATTGGCAACGGGACCGTGCTGACCGAGCCAGGTTCGTTCGTTCATTTATTCCCTAATTCCGTCGGAAATATTTACCGAGCACCTATTATCTCCCTGCCGCTGAAGACAATGAAACCCCAGGTTTTGTCTATTACGCACGCACACACCCACACCCCGACACACGCGCACTCTGGTAGGCTGTGGTGAGCGCTACGGGAAGAAATGGAGCTGGGTGGTCGGTGGCCGGGGGGGGGGGGGGGGGGGGGGGGGGGAGGGGGGGGGGGGGGG
>NW_026057579.1:27604761-27845516 GCF_023721935.1 Panthera uncia
TCTTTTCCTTTTGCCTGGTGCGGTCCGGAAGTGACTGCAAAGGGGGGGGGGGGGGGGGGGGGGGGGGGGGGGAGGGCAGAGTGAACGAGGTTGGCTTCTATATGCGTGATTCGGAGAAGGCGGTCTGATGAGCAGGCTCCCGAAAGGAGGGGGGAGATGAGCCTTGTCAGCGTTTGCAGGGAGAGGTGGACTGGACCAGGCAGAAGGAAAAGACAGCGAGAGGATATTTTACTGATTCAGAGACAGGAGGAGAAGGCGGGCAGGATGTGGGGGGACTAAATGAAGCAGGAGTGGTCGAGGGGGGAGGTGGAAGTCGCGCAGGACCTGTAGGGCCTTGTGGAATGGGTTTTTAACAGGGAGAACGGAAACCAACATTTACTGAGCACCCGTTGTGCACTCAGCTCTGAGCCGGGTCTAATTTTATTACAAAGATTATTGTAATAACTCTGCAAGAGAAGCTGAGAAAGCTGAGGTGCTGGTCTGCAGTCAGGTCGCTCATAAGTCCTTTGGATTTCAAAATTTATTTAAAAAATAAATTAAAAAAAATTTTTTTTAATGTGTTCTTCGTTTTGGAGAGACAGCATGAGCAGGAGGAGGGCAGAGAGAGAGGGGGACAGAGGACCCGAAGCGGGCTCTGAGCTGCCAGCAGCGAGCCGGATGCAGGGCTCAGACTCACAAACCAGGAGATCATGAGCTGAGCCGAAGTCTGACGCTCAACCCACTGAGCCACCCAGGCGCCCCCGGCTCGCTTCAAAGTTAGACATCTCTTAATTAAAATTGACCCTTAAACAAAGTGGGAGTTAGAAGCCCCCACCCCCTGAGGAGTTTGTGTCCCTGTATAACTTTAGACTCCCCCAGAACTTAACTACAAATAGCTTACCATTGACTGGAAGCCCTACCAATAACACAAGCAGTCAACGCCTATTTTGTATGTTATGCTTTATATATCATATTCTTCCAACAGGGTGAGCTAGAAAAAAAAAGATGCTATTGAGAAAATACACGTACAGTACGGTGCTGTAACAAAATCCACATATACGTGGGTTTGCCCAGTTCAGACCCATGTTGTTCCATTGACTGTATTTAAGTGTTTCTGCTTCATATCAACCCTGATGATACAGGAAGGCTCAATTTCTCCTCTCTAACTTGCATGAACTGAGTTAATGGCTGTAATGCATCTTTTGGAAGGGAGATTATATCAGATGTGGTTTCATAGCTTGAGCAAATTAACACCTCCCCTGTCACCTGGTATGGATTAGTGTGTTTCCAGAGAAACAGGACCAACAGAAGGTACACATGCATACCCAAGGAGTCCAAGGTCTGCACTGGGCAAGCTGGAAACCCCGCAGAGCTGATGGTGTGGTTCTAGTCCAAGTACAAAGACCTGAGAACCAGGAGAGATGATGGAGCTTCTGGAAAGCAGGAGACCAATGTGCTAGCTCAAAGACCGTTGGAGAGTACAAGTTCTATCTTACCCTGCCCTGTGTTCTATTCAGGCCTTTAAGGGGTTGGATGAGGCCCACCCACATTTGCTTTGCTCAGCTGACCGATTCACATGTTCGTCTCATGCAGAGACGTCCTCAAAGATACACTCAGAATAATGTTTAACCAGGTATTTGGGCACCCCATGTCCCGCCAAGTTGACACATGGTACCAGCCATCACAGAGGCCATTTTGATAAATATAAATACAAATAAAGAAACTTGGAAGCTGCAGTGAGGAGGCTTCAGTAGTGGACGTGCCTTCTTTGGTCTTGCAGGGAGGCCTGGCCTCACTTGCCGGGGCCAGGCCCCCTTGCACGGATCAGTTTCTCTCGATTCCTAAGACTGCTTTTAGCCACTTCCGGGGTCCTGCATTTTCGGGAAAATTTTCAAGCTCCGCTTGCTAGGTTGATCAGACAGTCAAGATTCTCTGAGATCATCTGGAATAAGGATTTTCTAAAATGGTCCATGTCATGGTCACACGGAAAATCGTACCATTTGTACAGCACACAGAGGAAATGGATGAAGCTGCTTGTGGCCACAGGAGAGTGGCCTGGGGTGGGGGGCGCTGGCCACCTGGAGCTCACCAGCTGTCTCCCACGGCTGTGGGCATACATTAGCCCATCTTTGCCACATGGTTGAGAAAAGTCTGATTTAGACCAAGCCGTCTATTTTACAGATGGGGATACTGATGCCCAGAGAGGGGAAAAGCCAGAGTTAGCTGGTTACTCCTTGAGACCTCCCTACACACTGCTGCTCGCACTGCATGGCTCCAAACTTCTGAACTGTTCCTAATCATTTGTCACAAATTGTCAGAGACAAAGGACTTGTGTATGTGTGTGCACATGTGTACACACACATGACCTCTTCCCAACTAGGTTATAAACGACCTAGGGACAAGGTCTTTGTCATGTTCTCTTTCTTCTCCTATCCCCTCCAAACTAGCAAGTGTAATGGCTTGGACTTTTCTGTGTCTTAAAGTATCAATGAATAATCATCCATAACCTTTAAAATAAACCGTGGCATGTGGCTACATCAAGTGTCTGTTCTTCCAGGAAGCGTTCTCTGATGTCCCTGGCTGTAAACAACATCTGCTTTGTTTGACCTTCCAGAGCATTCTTTCTGTGACATCTTAGAGCTCTAACTAGTCTCTACCTTATATTGGAGTCAGAGGTGAATGGATTCCATCTTCCTTTCCAATCATACACTTGGAGAGGAGAGGATTCATGTAACAGCGTGGCATTCGATTCAGAGTCAGTGTATTTTGAGGAGGGCCTATTACCTATCAGACACTGCACAAAGTCTCATCACAGGTGCTCATTTCGACTTCGGCAGGCCTGTGGGGTGGACGCGGCAATTTTTTATGCTTCATTGTATGAGACAAGGAAACTGACGCTTAAAGAGCAGAGGTGCCCATTCAAGACGGTTTTAGTTGAGGTCAAGACTTCTGACCCAAGTCCCATACCCTTTGCACCTGCCCAGGATACATCCTTCAGACCTTAGCTTTTTGTCAAATAAATATACAAGCCAAGAAGAAGTGAGCTAATGAACTTAGAGGCTGATAGATGCTGAACATAAGTCGTGTGATTTTTGCTACTAGTCATAAAGGTGCCCTCGTACTGGCGACAAACGAAAAGAATGTTTGTTCTCATGGGTATGTTCTCCTTATTTCCCCGTGTCCCCGGGGAACGTCTGCAAGTTCTATTGAAATGTGACTTTTGGATGCAAGAATGCCTTGCCCCCCTGATTTCTACCACAGTGAAAACTGGAATTTATACCATTTCATTTTGATGTTAATTGATTTCCTTGATAAGTCCTGCATTTATGAGAGAAATCCAATCGGCTGCTGGTCTCTGGGAGGCCTGGTGGCTGCAGCTTGCGTGTGTGTGTGTGCACGTGTGTGTGCAGGTGGCAGGGCAGTGAATGTCCTGCTTTGGGTTTCTGCTCTACTTTCTTATTTTCCATAGAACTAATCGCCCCCTTCCATGGTAAAGACCCCCCACAAGTAGAACAGAGCATGTGCAGCAATGTGGGATCCATCTTATGTGTGATTATCTAAGTGTGGCCTCCAAGGAACTTGCTTCTCCAGCCCGATTCATTCCTGACTCTAATCAGACCCCAAAGCCCCTAATCATGCTTCTGAGTTTGGAAATGGCAAGTCTCTTCACAAACGTCTACTTGGGGAAGAAAACATGCTTATAGGAAGCTTTTCACAGAGAGCAGTGGTTAAGCCACGGCACCCGCTTGACAGATGCCTCTCGAATAGCGTGATAAGCTACATCTCACTGGGGGATGTGGCAGGCAGCTCCCATAGAAGAAATGGTCATCCGAGGTCAAATCAGTGAGATCAACCTTCAAAGGGTCTTGCAAATCCTCACCACAGCCTGTGAAGATGTCCTTTCTCTAGATGTTTGCATCACTGAGACCTCTGTGACTCACCCCGTCCACTATAGCGGCTGGTCCTAGCGCAGGGCCTTTCTGGTTCCCATCATCACCGCTCTGTGGAGCAGGTGCACAGGCAGCCAGGTCCAGTGTTCCACTTTGCCCTGTGCCCGCTCACTACCCTGGGTCAGATCACAGCAGCAGAGCAGAGAGCGCTGAGGTGCTGGCACACAGACTCAGCAAGAGGGACATATGACAGTGCCCTTCACCACTTCCCGTCCTGCAGGCAGGTGAACTTGACTTTTAGGCATCACGTCCGTCAAATGTCTACTGGGAGCTGGCCACGGTGTTAGGCGCTGAGGGCAAGTGAGGGCTAATGCATTTTCTGCCTTGAGGACAAGTCTGGTGGAGAGTTGTTTCTCAGAATATATTCTTTTTTAAAAATTTTTTTTCAACTTTTTTTTTTTTATTTATTTTTGGGACAGAGAGAGACAGAGCATGAACGGGGGAGGGGCAGAGAGAGAGGGAGACACAGAATCGGAAACAGGCTCCAGGCTCCAAACCATCAGCCCAGAGCCTGACGCGGGGCTCGAACTCACGGACCGTGAGATCGTGACCTGGCTGAAGTCGGACGCTTAACTGACTGCGCCACCCAGGCGCCCCTCTCAGAATATATTCTTATATTGTGGAACTGGTCCGGGCAGGAGACAGTCAGAAGGCATTTATTCATGTCTTCGTTAATCGAACAAGTACGTTGAAAACACTATTCCTGGTGGGCACTGAGGGAATGACAGGGAGCAAGACTGACATGGGCCTGGTCCTGAAAACATATTTATAGGGCATCGAATTGTGGGCAAATACAGAAGAGCCAAGAACACTATCTTTGTCATATCTTGGGGGGGGGGATATATAAAAAATGTATAATCTAAATAAAATTGCAGAGGGATGTTTATGCACAATTATTTACCAACTTCGGTGTGTTTCATTTCAGTTTGACTATATATATATATATATATATTTAAGTTTATTTGTTTATTTTGAGAGAGAGAGAGAGAGCAGAATGAGAGGAAAAGAGGGAGAATCCCAAGCAGGCCCTGCACCATTAACACAGAGCCTAATACAGGTTCAAACTTATAAACTGTGAGATCATGACCTGAGCTGAAATCAACATCAGACGCTTAACCAACTGAGCCCCCCAGGTGCCCCAACTGTATATATATTTTACAAAAAAGCATAATTATCCATTGAAGTCCCTTGAGCCTTTCCTTGGCTGGCCTGGACTATTCACGTCTGCTCCTTCTGTGGTTTTGTATCATTCAGGCAGGCTTTAGGGACACTGCTACGTCTTAAAACATTGAAGAAAGTTGTATCTGTCGGCCCTTGCTGCTTGCATTTCCCCTGCCTACAGATGACTTTCTCTGTGGCTAAATGCTGTTTATTTTTTAAGCTACAGTTCAGAGACCATCGGCTAAAGTCATTCATTCAAGCATTGGACAAACATTTGTTGAATGGCTACTTTGTGCCAGGCATAGTTCTAAACTCTGAGGATATGCTACATCTGTGAGGGAAAAGGTAGCTAAGTGGGGCGCCTGGGTGGCTCAATAGGTTGGGCGTCCGACTTTAGCTCAGGTCGTGATCTCACGGTCTGTGAGTTGGAGCCCCATGTTGGGCTCTGTGCTGACAGCTCAGAACCGGGAGCCTGCTTTGGATTCTGTGTCTCCCTCTCTCTGCCCCTCCCCTGCTCATGCCTCTGTCCCTGTCTCTGTCTGTCTCTCTCAAAAGTAAATAAACATTAAAATATTTTTAAGAAAAGGTAGATAATAAAGTAATAATCATAATAAATCAGGGAAAGGTAATCAAGTGATATTTATTACCTTCTAGTACATTAGAAGGTCAAAAAAGTGATGGAAAAAAAGGAGCAGAGTAAAGGGAATACATTTTGATCTATGCCAGATAGATTTTAAAGGTAAAGCCAGAAGGATTTTCGGAAGGATTGCATGTGGGGCATGAAATAAGAGAGGAGGCTAGAATGACTCAATATTTTGTCCTCAGAGACTGGACTGATGGAATTGTCATTAGCTGAGATGAGAAAGACTGGGAGAGGGGGCGGCATTAGGGGAGGAGACAGGGAGTTCAGTTTGGGGCCTCGAGAAGTTCGAGGTTGGTGTCCAAGTGTAGATTTTGAGTAGGCTGTGGTTATTGCAAGTAAGGGAGAGGTCAAGCTGGAAATACGGATTTGAGGTTTATCAAAATACAGCTGACATTTAAAGCCATGATGCTGGGGAAGGTCACCGAAGGTGTGAATCCTGATAGAGAACAGAGAGACTGAAGACCTGAGTCCCAAAGAATGCCAACATAAAGAGTTTTTGAAGAAAGACAAGGACTGAGCCAAAGAGACTAAGAAGGAGCGGCATTAGCAAGGAGGGGCAATAAGAGACTGTGATCTAGGGGTCACTAGGGGTCAAGGAAACAAGACTTTCTGGAAGGGACGATGACTCGGCGGTGTCACAGTTAGTTGATGATGGGCTAGTAAATGTGAAGGCTGAGAACTGACCATTGGATTTAGCATCCTGGAGGTCATGGGCCTGGTCCACTGTGACCCCGCCCACCCAGCGTGCCTCCTCTGCATGCCGTGTGCTCCTTTAGTGATGCTGTACGTGGCCCCCATGTGATCTGTTCAAAGCCGTGCTCCCACGAAGTAGCTTACGACGGCAATCTTGGAGCCATCCTCACTAATTTACTTAGGTGATATTGGTGAACACCAATCATGCATCAGGACGCATCTAGATAGAACAGATGTGTTAAAGTCACCTGGGCCCTCCTCTGCCCTCAGATATCTTACAGTCTAGGGAGAAAAACAAGGTGTCTGGGTCCTGTTACAGCAAAAGGGAGTGATTGAGGTATGATAAAATTATGGAAGTTGAGAGGACAGAGAAATTTTCCCTGGGGGGGTCAAGGTTGAGTCCACGGCTGAAGTGGCCTTTGAATGTGGTCTTGAAGGATGAGCGGGATTTGGAAATAAGGTAAAGTGAAGAGGAAAACTCTGTCGGACACAGGGAACTAGAGGAGAAGGGTGGCAGGGAGGCAGAGGGAGTGGGGGCACGCAGCTGCAGGGCAGGGTGTGGGAAGGAGAGAGAGAAGTGGGAGATGAGGGCTAGCATTCTGGCCAGGACCTGGTGAAGAGAGTCTTAGAAATTAGAGGCTGGGCTGTGTCTCTTTGTCAGTGGGGAAATCATTAAAGGCTTTTGAGCCATGGAATGACGCAATAGCCGTGCTGCTTCAGGAAGAGTCATCTGGCTGCGTGTGCAAAACTGTCCAGGAGAAAGATAAGAAGGACCTAAATTAGGGCACTGGCGGTGGGAGGTGGGGGTAGGGGTGCTGTGAGCCTTAGCAGAGGAAGAACCCGCAGGACATAGCACTGAAGAGTGCGGGGTGCACGGCATGCAGCTGCGGCTCTAGGCCTTCCCTAAAAACCACGTGGGCCTTTGGGGGAGCGTGGGTGGCTCCGTCGGTTAAGCCTCCGACTCTTGACTTTGGCTCAGGTCATGATCTCACGGTTTGTGAGTTCAAGTCCCACGGAGACAACGCATAGCCTGCTTGCGATTCTCCCTTCCCCTCTCTCTGCCCCTCCCCTGCTCTCTAGGTCTCTCTCAAAATAAATAAATAAACTTAGAAAGAAAATACACGTGAGCCTTCTGAAGGGCAGTGGCCTAGGCAGTCCCTGGTCGCTTGTACTTGTCACCTCCACCCCCATCCTCGTCTGAACCGTGAGTGCTTGAGCTTCACCTCATTAATGGCATGGGGCTTGGAACTCTGTGATTAACGCCGGTTCTGCGTTTAAGAAACAAAGGAACTCTGCATTCCAGGACTCTGGAATGGGAGGAGAAGAATGGATTGGGAGGAGGTGATTTTGGAGCTGAGACATGAGTGCTGGCAAGCGCCCATCCAGGCCACCTCCGGCCTTCCGTCTCTGATCTTCTGCTGCGTCTGGTCTGATCAGTGGCACACGGCGTTTCCCACATTGTCGGGCAAAGCAGTTCTCAGAGCCCAGAGAGGGCAATACACGGTGTCACCCCAACCTGCAGTGTCATAGGAAATGCCAAGTGACCCAGATGGGGCCCAGGCAGCCTGCCTGCTCATTTTCCCTACTACCGGAGGACAGAAAGTCTCCCGCTGTTCTGCGATTCTCCCAGCATCAGCTCGAGTGGGCTCAGACGGGGCAGGTAATGGCACCCGGGGGGATCATCGCTGATTTCGGGGAGGTTGGAACCCCAGGCTGTGGGGGAAGGGGCTGGCCCGCAGCCAGCCCCAGCATCCCGATTCATGTGGCAGCGTAGGGGGAAGAGCCTTTGTGGCAAGCCTGGCTTCCTCCTGAATCTGCCCATAAAAGGATAAAAGTGCTGCTATCTGGTCGGCATTGGGTAGGATTGCTGATGATAAATTTTTTAAAAGTGTGGATTTTTCCCCCTTTCTGCAAGCGGTGGGGAGAGAGAGAAAGAGAGAGGGAGAGGGAGAGAGAGAGAGAGAAAGCGAGCTTTCACACAGTTTCCAGCCTGTATGTGCTAACAGATGGATTCAGACTCATCTTTTATCTAGTGTTACAGAAGATAAAACTGAAACTGGATGATATGCTGCTTCTTCAATTTACAAGAGGAAAAAAAAAATTAAAGCTTTAAAGGGAAGCCCTTATGGTAGAAAAGAATGGTCCAAAATATTGTCTGGCTTTACTCAAAAGGCAAAGTATAGCAGAACCATTTAAAAGTGATTTTCTTCCTCCCCCTCCCTGACTTCTCCAAAATATATGATCTCTGTGTCAGAAGTAGGCCAAGCTTTAAGGCTATCATGAATTATATATCAAGAGACATCATTACCCAGGAGTCTTGAACAAATGCCCCATGGTTTAAATTTTACAGACATTTTTTTTCCCCCCTTGGTGGCAGCAATTTCTGTCTCTGCCTTCTTCCTGAGAAGGAAAAGGAAAGTATTTTACGAAATGCATGAAGAGACGTTATGCTAATAAAGGTAATTGTGCAATGATTGGAAACTGCTCTGTTTCCCCTTGGAAGGAAGCTTTTGTCCCCCCAACACCGATCCTGCACTCCAGGTGCTTAAGCGGGCAGCTTGCTCTGGCTTTGTCCTGCCTGATTTCGGCAGGAGTCAGACACCCACAGAGCCAGGGCTGAATGAGCGAGGACGTGAACTGGGCATTTCTGCATCCGCCCTTTATGACAAAGACCTTGCCGACGTCTGCCTATCTGATATGCTTTACCCATCTGTGTATCTTCTAATATTCAAGGAGGGCTTTATGAACATAACTCTATCTGAAATTGGAGACATTAACTGGGTAAATAGGAAAGGCGGGTGCTTGGTGTTTGCTCTCTAGCCTCCTTACAGCCCTTAAAGGGAGGAGAACGTTAGCCCGGAATATAGTCACCGAGAACACGATGCACCCCCAGGCACAGTACTGGCTGAGGTGTCCAGATAAGAACTCCTGTGGCTGCAGAAATGGTCTTCTCTGCCCTGGAGCCCATAATCTCCCTCCCAATCCATTCTTCTGGGTGGACATTTTACCGTGCTGAGCTCTCCTGTAGTGAGAGAAGCCAGGTACAATTCTTTACACAGACTTCTCATCGTTTTTTAATCTTTAATAATCCTTTTATTAACTATCTCCCTTTGTCCTTATTATGCTTTGGGATGTGGTGGGCATACCATGTTTTTAGCATCTTGGAAGGTGAAATAATCGAAAGCTAGAGTGGAGATGTAATTGAGTAGAGTCTGTGTCACTGGAGCCATGAAATATACATGCATCTCAACACACATGTATATGATATAAAATACAAACCCGGTGGTTATTACTCTGCCACTGCCGAATAATAGAAAGTGAACCCTATGATCGGCTCCCATTTGGAGGGTAGATTCCTTTATGAGGCTTCGCGGGCCCACTGTCCTCCAGCTCAGCCCCTGCCTCAAGTTTCCATCCGGGCTTCCTTCCCGCTGCACTACGTCGTGTTCTTACATCCCAGCCATACGTAACCACGTGGCGTTCCTTACTTCACGAGCTCCATCATCTCTGTCCATATGTATTGCCTCATCGTGAACGTGTGCCCAAGCACCCTCCCCGCTGTCCTTCTCATGCTCCTCATTTCCGTGACTAAGCCTGCATGGATCCAGGCTCCGTTCAGGCCCTTCTATGAAGCCTTAATTTATCCCCCAGATTCCCACCGTGTGGGTTAGGCACCCATTACTGGCACTCCCATATCAGCCCACGCTCCCCGTTGTGGCAGTTGCCATACTGTATTTTTAAATTTTTTTTAATGTTTATTTATATTTAAGCGAGGGAGAGAGAGAGAGCGCGCGCCAATGGGGGCAGAGAGAGAGGGAGACAGAGAATCCCAAGCAGATTTCGAACTGTCAGCGCAAAGCCCGATGCGAGGCTCAAACTCACAAACCATGAGAGATCATGACCTGAGCCAAAATGGAGAGTCGGACGCTTAACCGACTGAGCCCAGGTGCCCCTGCCACACTATATTCTTTCAACGTTTTTTATTTATTTTTGGGACAGAGAGAGACAGAGCATGAACGGGGGAGGGGCAGAGAGAGAGGGAGACACAGAATCGGAAACAGGCTCCAGGCTCCGAGCCATCAGCCCAGAGCCTGACGCGGGGCTCGAACTCACGGACCGCGAGATCGTGACCTGGCTGAAGTCGGACGCTTAACCGACTGCGCCACCCAGGCGCCCCTATATTCTTAATTGTTCTTTCATGCATTTATCTTTTCTGGTAGCTCGGGAGCTCCTGGCAAACATGAGTGAGGCACCACACTTTTGTTCTCAGAAGCTTCACCCCCAGAGTGGAAGAGATACGGGAAGGCCCCAGTAGGCTGCAGGACGGGCCTTGGTGGGATCCTTCCTCCCTATTATGGTCCCTCTGGATGAACCCTAAACAGGGAGTCAGCCTCCCAGGCAGGGTTTGGCGACTGTCCTGTGTACCATTCAGGTGCGTGGCTGCTTTCAGACCCCAAGATGAGGTCACCACTGCTGCCCTCACTTATTACCTCCACTGACCCAGGCCTTTGGTGCTATGCCCAGCTAACACACTTTACAAGGTTGGTCTCCAGCATTTCTGGTGTCTGACTCAGCACTGAGTCAATAAAGTCACTAGGGTAGGAGCAGGCCGTTAGGATACAAGGAACACAGGGTTCAGGCAGACCTGCATGAGAATCCCATTTCTGCCACTAACGGGTGATCCGCATGACCTCAGGAAGTTGACCTAAATGCTCTGAGCCTTTGTGTCTGTCTCAGTAAAATGAGGGAGAGATGTTGTTTGAGGCTATCTTTTAATAACAAAGATTGTTTTGTAAAGTACTTGGTACCTAAAGGATATTCATAAAATTGAGCATCAGTAGTATGAAAAAAGTCCGGCTTCCAATCCAATAAATCAGATTATTAAAAATATAGCAAAATGGAGGGTGCCTGGGTGGCTCAGAGCTTGAGCATCTGACTCTGGTTTCAGCTCAGGTCATAATCCCAGGGTTGTGGGATCGAGTCCTGCATCGGGCTCTGTGCTAAGCATGGATCCTCCTTAAGATTCTCTCTCTGCCTCTCTCTCTCTCTCTCTCTCGTCTCTATCTCTCTCCCCCTCTTCCCCACTTGCACAAATGCTCTCTCTCTCAAAAAAAAAGATACATATATCAAAATGATTTTACCATTACGGAAGAAGTAAGTCGTCATATTTTTGCTTTAGATATTACGACTTTAAATTAAAAAAAAAGGAGATAATTTGTTCAAGGCACAAACATCAGAATAAAAAAAAATCATTAGCTCTTTGGCCTTTGGCGCATTTCCTTATTTCTCTTAGCCTGGGTTCCCTTATCTCCATTATGGGCATAATGAGACCCATGTTGCCAGGGTGTGGATGTGAGAAATGAATGAGAGGCGAGGAGTGGAAAAGGCCATGCTCCGCCAAGGGCAGAGTTGGTTCTCAGTAAGTGGTTTTGAAATTTCTTTCCCTGAAGCTGCTCTACTCCCATCCTATGAATTCTGCCTGGATTGTAACCAGCTTGTTCCTGAGCTCCAAGTAGCCTTGGAGTCTAGCATAGAGACCTGAACAAAAGCGTTTTCTGGGCGCTCGAAAAGCTGCATTTGACTGAGAGTCAGTAAGAAACTCAACAGCAGGCCTGGGGCAGGCCGCCACTTCCCCTGGGCCACCAGCTCCTCGTGCAGGGGGTGCAGGGGGAGGGCAGACAGTTGCCCAGGTGGCTTCCAGCTCTGGCATTCTGGGAGTCTAATTTATGGTTGAGTGAGTTGTCATTCACAGACCAGGAAGGGCCAAATTACCCTCATTATTCTGCTCGCAGCTCTGGTGCCTGAGAAGCCACTGGGTCCTGCCACATCTAGAATTATCTCTGGACCCTTGGGCTTTTAATTAAAGGGCTTTGTGAGTCAGATGGTTTATGGTCAGATTCGGATCTTCAGGGAGACACGGAGGGAGGTCCTCTGTCCTGTCATCTACTCCTTGAGAAATCCGCCATCTCTCCCAGTGCAGGGACAGCAAGTTGAGAGTGTCGAGGGGGACTTCCAAGAGAGGCTGTGGCTAATCCTTACCCCACAGCCCCGCTGACTCCAGGCCCCAGTGGCCTTTGCACCGTTGACACCGCACGTCATCGCTTTTTTCCCTGCGAGTGTCTGAGCTGTGCCCGCCTGCTCTGATTCGCTTTTGGCTCCCCACGGTTGCCGCGACGCCTGGATTATTTCTTACCCAACACGGTTTCCGCTTCGGGCGGCTTGTGCTAAATGCATTTTCAGTCCCATGTGGTACAAGGGATAAAAGGATTGTCTTAAAAAAGTGGTTTCTGAATGTGTAGAAAGCAAGGCTGCCTGCTGTGTGTTTTTAACAATTGCTTCCCCCAGAGGAGGGTTGAAAACCTCACCTTTCAAGATGTTTCAACTCCTATTAGAAAGTGACTTAAATAAAGTTGCTGTTCTGACCACTGCTGCTCTGATCGCCAGACTGGTGATGATTTGTCTAACCTGAGTCTCCAGGGCTGGCACTCGACACCATTTCCCTCCCAGAGGAGATGAAATTGTGCTGGTCACTTTCTTCCTTCTGATGTCCACCTTGGGAGGGGTGTGTTTCTGAGAGCACTGGAGGGTGGGGTTTCTCGAGAGAGCACCCTGTGGTTTCAGACCCATTTCTTCCTCCTACAAGCCATTAATGGGCACGTACTTTGTGTCCAGCAGTGTGTCCTCTTCCTGTCTTCTCTCCCTGTTGCCTACATCTCAATGCTCTGCACCCATCTGCCGTCTAGGGTTCCTGTGAACTGACCCAAGTCCCCTTAATTTTTCTCCTGGATGCTGTTGTGTTTATGGAACTTGAATGGGCCACTGTGTTGGCATATCTTTAGTTTGGGTTTTTCATCCTGGGCGCCCCTGACAGTTTGGGCAAAGGAAGTCTTTGGTGTGGGAGGCTCTCAGGTTCTCTGGAGCATCCCTGGCCTCTACCCTGGATGCCAGTGGCATCCCACACACTCCAGCTGTGACAGCCACAAATGTCTACTGACATCGCCAAATACGTCCTCAGACTTTTGCATTTACCAAAACACCCTCATGTCTGTTGTCTTAGTTGATATAGTTACGCATAAGGATTTTTGTTCCCCCTTTATGACTAAAGGAATTGAGGGTCAGGAACGGAAGAAACTTGCCTATCCAACAGTAGGTCAGGGAAAGAGCCGAAGTTAACAATTTAAATCTCCCGTCTTCCCAACCCAGTGTCTTTCTTATGGATCCATTTAATGGTGTGCCCGCAAGTGTTTAGTAACTGATTCTCTGGGAAAAACAAAAACAGAACAAACCTGATTAGGAGAGGTTGCCAATTTCATGGCACAAGTACTCCCACCGTGGCTGGTTCCTTCTCAAAAGACGTCATTGAACGTGAAGTTGGGAAGAGACACGTGTGATTGGTTCTGGTCAGCAGGTGCCGGCTGGCTCCAGGACACCACTGGGCCCACGTGTACTTCTGTTTCGGTAGCCTCGCTCTCTTCCGGACCTTGTTCTTCCACCCCTCTTCCTCTTCCCCCATAAACAGATATACTGGAAAGTGCCACGGGGAGGCATTCATCTGGTGAGGGCGTTGATCGCCTCTTTGGATAAGTACACAGCAGTTAGAGTGGAATTTTCTCCCTCTTCTGTTAAATCAGCATTTTGTTTCCCAGTCGTTCCACCTGAGGAGTTGCAGGAGTAGGACACTCTGATCTGAGAGCAGAGACCTTACAGAGGTCAGCAATAGGGTCTTCTGGACACAGTCCGCTCCTGAGCAGGAACTAAGTGCTGTGGGTCAACATCTGACATAGTGAGTGATCACAAGGTGCTGATGGCTACAGGGCTATTGGAGATACCATTCTGGAGGGTAAGGAGTAGGATCTTGGCTAGCGTTTTAATCCAGGTGTGAACTTTGACATCCGTAAGGCTCAGTTTCCACACCTGTGAAAGGAGAGCCAGCTTATGTCTAAGCTTCAGGCGTGTAGTCACCCACTCGGTTACTTGAAGGATTGGCTGGTCGTCATAATTAGTATAAGCTCCTCAGGCCTAAGGACTCAGCTGGTCTTGGCTTTTTCATCTTGGCCATGGTTCGGTGCCAAATGCTTTTCTCTGGTCCAGCCTTAGACCTGAACTTGATCTGGGACTGTGGGAAGAACCCTTAGCTGGTTATCAGAAGACCTGGGTTCTTGTCCCCACTTTGGTACCGCCCCGTTACATAACCCTGGGAAGTACTTCATGGTGACAGGAATGTGGGTATCCCCATGGGAGGGGTGGGAGCATGATGTGGCATTTGGATTTTATCCTGAAGGCGGTGGAAAGTGCTTGAAGAGAAGACACATCATCAAATGTGTGCTTTAGAACGTTCTTTCTGCAGAGCACAGGGCCAGAGTCCAGGCAGGATGAAACCAGTTAGGGAGTGGTTCAGCAGCCCAGTCAAAAAGTGATGAGGCGTCCCATGCGCACTAGCTGAGTGGCACAGACAGAAAATGCTGTGAGAGTTCGGAGATGGGAGAGGTCAGAAGAGTGTCCGAGAAGACTTCACGGAGGAGGCGAGGCCGCTGCTGACTTGGAAGGATGGAGGCGTATGGAGGTGTAAGTCTAGGCTGCAGAACTGGGCAAAAACCCGCAACACTGCAGTAAATCACGTTGGGCTTAAACTGAGAATTTATGTAAAGGGTGGTTATGTAAATGGCCCTTTGATGGAGCGACTTCGACCCTAGGATTAAGAAAGTGGCTTCCGTTAGAAGGTGGTGGTCCTCACAGGGAACGCACATTTTCATGCAGTCAGTTTCTGCGCGGCTCTTATCCCGGGCCTTTTCCTGTCTGCAGCTGCCACTTGCTTTTTTCCCTTGGTGAGGTGTAGGGTGCCTGGGGCCCTGAATAGCCGGTACATACACTCACCCCCTGCAGCTCCCTGCTGTTGAGGAAGCACAGTGCCTCTGACTCTTGAGGATGAATACAGCACTGAATGCTGATGTGTGGCTTCTGACTTGCCTCACAGCAGGGGGCCCAGGAAGGGAGCAGCTGTGCTATTGTCTGAGCGTGTCCCCAGTATTTGTCTGCCTAGGCCAGGGTGACCGTTGTCCCTCGCGATAAGCCGTCTTGCAGCTGCCGCAGGTACGATCTCAATCATTCCTCCCCCTGTTGGCTCTGACTCTCTCCCCTTACTGAGAATGAAGGAAATGCCCCATTTTCTCACATGCCAGTTTCGTGAACGTGTGTCCGTCCCTGTCCACAAGGCGAAGGATGGCCAGTCTCACAGCGTCCCAGTTAAATGCGCTCTGGGTTTCCCCGTGACGTGTTAGAAAAATGGATTTGGCTGGGAAATGATACGAGCTAGATAGCATCACCTCTGAGGCTCACGTGAGTTAACAGGCTCAGAAGGGAAAACGACTCACCCAGCGTTGCACCATCGGGAGCTGGTAGGGTGAGGACAGAAAGCAGACACCCTCTGGACTTCAGCGTACCCCTGTTGGATTTAGAGTCCCGTTTGTACGGCATTTCAGCAGAGGTCGGCCTTGTAAGAAAGTTGCGTTCTCAAACGGCAGTATATGTCCTAGGTTAGGTTTTTTCCGGAAATGCTCCCTTGATGGGCTGTTGTAGACATCAGGAGTCCCAAGTCCCAAGCACCTCTTCATTATACAGAAGGCAGCGAGTGGCTTGCCCGACGTCTTAGAGATTCAGGGTCAAAGCAGAGACTGCAGCCCAGAACGCCAGCTTCTCTACCCACAGTGCTTTGCCTCCCTCTGGCCTCACGGCAATGGTGCTCTCGCTAGACAAAACCCAGCATAAGCCACTTGAAAAGTGCCTTTTGTTGTTGTAGGCCAGGGGCTGGTGGGGAGTTCACAGCTGGCGTTGGCCGTGTGACATTCTTGTGTCTTGGGGAGGACGAGTGCCGTGGATGTTTGCACAGTATGCTGGAGCCCGCCGCGGTCGTCAGGAATTTGGACGGCCAATGACTCCAGCCAGATTGTCTTTCGGATCGTGCTCAGTGCAGTCTGGCCATGGCACCATTTCTTAGTTTCCTACTCCTGGGCAGCCCGGGCGTTGAACTTCCATAGCAATCGTTTACTCTCCTAGTCCAGGTCAGCTTTGCCCCCTCATTCAGGAGCGGGAGTATTTGCTAAAGCTGACATAGGGGCCGAGTACCGCACTGGTCACATTTAACGTTGGGAGCCCTAACAACCCTGAGATGGACAGACAGGGGGGCCAAGATGCAAAGAAGTTACGGCTCACAGCTGTTGGACTCAAGACCCCAGGCTCTTTCCGTAGCCCCATCTCCCTGCTGACACAATATCTGATGTGCTGATTCATTGCTGGCATCACGGGAAGCGCCAATGTAGGTAAAGCCCATTACAGCCTGATGCCAGCCTCATTTCCTACTGTCTCTGCTACCTCCTTCCTTCTTCCCCAGCCACTCTGAGCCATCCACGGCCTTCAAGGAAGCCACAATTTACAGATTCGACCGTCAGCCCTTGGCATTTGTGCAGGACGCTGGGCTGGTTGCAGTAGGTGTGACTACCCTGTAAAGATAAGGAAGACATGCCCCCCCTCTTAGGGGCTCCCCATCCCGTGGCAGAAAGAAAACGTGAACACAAGTAGCTTTCATACTTCAGAAGAGAAAGCTCATTTGATCTTCAAAGTGGCCCAGAGAGGCTGCTGGTGTATGTTGCTGAAAGATCTGCGTTTAATAGACTTTCTACCTCAAGATCAGACCAAGTTAAGGTCACACAGCCCAGCCAAGGCCAGGTTGGGAGCAGACCTGGTTTTCCTTGCGCCCCTATATAGCGTTCATGCCGCATCAAGGCATCGTCCCGCCTTGCGTCACCAGTGTTGGTTAAGGACAGCCTCTGTAGTCTGGACTGTTTGTGTCTGTCTTACTGCTGCCTGCCTGATGGAGACAAGTCAGCTGTCAGCTGCTGACGCCTCAAACCTGTTAAGTTGTGCCCCTTTTCTTCTGGAAAGGTGACATTCCTATAGGTGCAGCCTGGAAAGGGAGGAGAAACGATGAAGATGCCCCTGTTGTAGGACACTCAGGGGTGTCAGGGAGAGGGGCCTGGTCACATTCAGTTTTTTTTTTTTTTTAAGTTTATTTATTGTGAGGGGGGCGGAGGGCCAGAGAGAGGGAGAGAGAGAATCCCAAGCAGGCTGCACACTGTGTGCGCAGAGCCTGACATGGGGCTCGATCCCGTGAACCCTGAGATCATGATCTGAGCTGAGATCAAGAGTCAGATGCTTAACCGACTGAGCCACCCAGGCACCGCTGGTCGCATTCAGTTTCAAAAGTGTCTCCTGCCCCCCACCCCCACCCCAGAGGAGGACCTCTGGTTGGCGTGACCAACCCTTTGAAATACCTTCTCGGAGAGCAGCAATCCATGGTGGCAGTTGTGTTCAGAGAGTGAGATTTGAACTTCTGGAAAGACTGGGTAGAGTTTTCCAACGGGTTCCGGCCAGAGAAGGTGGTCTCCTTCTGTCATCCTCGTGGGGGAGTGACCTTTTCGCTGTCTGGGTGTGACCAGGAGGACAGATGGGGAAGCCACAACCCTGGGAAATGGAACAGGTGTGAGCTCGGGAGTAGAGACCTGGGCTCTTGTCCGGGTTCTGTTACCGCCTGCCACTGGCAATGGCCCTCGCGCACAGTGTCAGATCTGGCAGCTGTGGACGTTAGAGATTGAACTTGGGTTCAGAGGTGTGCTCCACCCCCCACCCACCATCAACCTTGGCTGCTCGTTCGGCCTCTCTCGGAGCTGCTCTCCCAGTCCTTATGTGCATGATGAGGTTAAGGGGGGGCACAGCCGTGTGCAGTAAGATTGATACGAGGGCCACGTGATGTGCAGCACAGCACCCAGCACATAGTCAGTGTACAGTGCAAAAGAGTGACTTGAGTTTATCCCACCGCCATCACCCACTGGTTGACCTCTGATGGTCGGTCTAGGGTTGCCCGAGCCCTGGCACCCTGGGCAGTCACCATCTGGCCTCTGGGCTGCTCTCGGGTTGGGTTCCCAGCATAAGAAGCTACATGCCAAGACAGAAGAAACCAGAATCAGTCGGGAGAGCTGCGTCTAGTCATGGCTTTTCTGCCTACCAGCAGGGTGGCATTGGATAAGTCCATCCCGTTGTCTAGAACTCAGGGACCCCCTGAATCACATGAATAATCATGTTAGGAGTAGTAATGATAATACCGATAGCAGTAGGGGTTTATTGGTGGCCCCCCAAAAAGTCCATGCCCTCACCCCTACCACCTATAAATATGACCTAATTTAGAAAGAAGGGTCTTGGGGCGCCTGGATGGCTCAGTTGGTTAGGCGACAAACTTCGGCTCAGGTCATGATCTGGCGGTGTGCCAGTTCAAGCCCCGTGCTCTGTGCTGACAGCTCAGAGCCTGGAGCCTGCTTCGGATTCTGTGTCTCCCTCTCTCTCTGCCCCTCCCCACTCATGCTCTGGCTCTGTCTCTGTCTCTGTCTCTGTCTCTCTGTCTCTCAAAAATAAAGAACCATTAAAAAGTTTTTTTTTTTTATAACAGAAAGAAGGGTCTCACCTATTTATCAAATCTCATCACTCTCAGAAGCTCCTACCAAAGCAGATGGCAGGCGTTGCCCTTTGTGTTCCAGCGGGATGAGGCCAGTGCCTCCCCGAGCCTCTTCGGGCGTCGCTAAGCCTCTTCAGGCCAGCAAGCTTCTCTAGAGCTGTCAGAAGTCACTGGCCTACTGGTGCTGTGATGTTCCTTGATTAAATGAATGCCACAACATCTCTTCAGAGAACCAACTGAGGCTCATTGCCCTTCATTAACATTTCACTTTACCTGTGTTGATGTATGAGTCTGATTCAAGACTGATTTCCTGGTTTCAAAACAATGGCAGATTCTTTTTCCTCTTGGCCTGGTTCTTAAGCAGGCAGATTCTTGGGGGAAGGAATAAAATAGAAGCAGGCTATGAGTGCTGCGTCCTTCTCCCCTCCACCAGACTGGACTCCCTGCCCTCCAGATCCCAGCTCTGCCCTCTCCAGGCCGGGTCCGTGCTTGCTGACCCTGAGGAAGCGGGTCTTGGGGCTGTCGGTGCACTTGATTTCTCCTGTGGGGCTGGACAGCTGCTCACATGCCAGTCGCCTGTCTGGCTGCCGTAGGCTGCCGCAAAGAGCCACTGAGCCCTCACATTTGGGGGACTGGCTGGTTATCCGAATAGCTTCACGTTCAGGTTCTGGGTGTGAGGGCACAAGGAACCCAGCAGTCCTTTTAAAAGATACTGCTGAAACTAGTCCCTCCTTGCTTCTTGAATCATAGCACGACGGCTTCCTAATCAAGTTACGTCAGCCTGTTTTATATGTAAGGTCTACGAGCCCAATAGACTTAGAAGGCCTTCTGCTGAGCAAAGGAGAGTGAATGGTCGCAGAGGGGCATTTGCATGGCTTGGAAAGCAGGGGGTCATCCAGGAGAGTCCAACACAACTAAGCGTAAGAATAACCAGCCCCATGGGGCTGTGGATTATATTAGGGTTGGCCATATGTCTTGTGTGCCTGGGACAATTCCGCTTTATGCCTGTCATCCCCTGGGCATTATTAATATGCCCCCTTTCGCTCTTAGAAGTATCCAGGTTTGGCTGATAAATCACATGGTCACCCTAATCGTGTGTCACTTTGTATGTGCACTTAGTAAGTTGCAGAGTAGATAATGTGTTTAGGTAAAAGCCTATACCTGTGTGCTTCAACCTCTCAAGTTGGTTGTAGGGGTAGCATTGTTCTACAGCTGTGGCTAAGTCACATCACCGTCTCATAGCATGTGCTGCTGAGAGGTGAGATCGTGGGCCAAAATGTCAAGTAGATAGGAGCTTAGATCCTTCTTCGTAGCTTACTAGTTTTTTGACCTTGAGGAAATTACTTAGCTTATCTCGACTGTAAATTGGGAATAATCATACAGACCTCAGCAGTTGGTGCTGTTATGAAATCACCCATGTCAAGCATCTCGCTTATTTCTTGACACGTGATAAGCTGCCAACAAATGGCATTGCCGCTGTTATTTTTATTATGATGATGATGATTTTATGATTTTATGACTAGTATTATTTTGGCCTTAGTCTTTCCATCTGTGACATGGTGAAGGATGATCCCTGTCCTGCCCTGCTCCCCAGGTTGTTGTGAGGCTGAAAGCAGGTAGTATCCTCAACACCTAGGGTTGCTGGGAGCGTGTGCACCGTTTAAGGTGAGGACTTTTCGGCAGAGTCTCGCTTGCCCACCTGCCCAATGGATCCGTCCCTCTGGGTGACATGGAAAATAGGTTCCCAAGACATCATCCCTCTACCCGCCCTGAGGACTCTCCCGTTGCTGGCCCTCCTCGGCCCAGCCTACTTCCTCCTCCCATGAGCAGTAGTGTGTAAACACCAAGGCCAGAATGTCATTTACTGGTGCCGGCTGACTCGGGGGCTGCCACCCGAGTGTGGGAAGTGTCCAGATTTCTGGCTGGGCCGGCGAGGCACCTCTCAATGTTCCCTGGCTGGGGAGTTTCCTCCCTTCCTCTGCCTTTTGAATGTAAGTGTCATCTGTTCCCGGTGTCCTTGCTTTATTCCCTGTCTCTTTCCACTAATTTGCCTTCCTGTAAGCCTCCCTTTTCTTTCCTTGTTTTTTTTTTTTTTCTTTTTTGTTTTTTTTTCCTTTTTCTTTGACGTGACTGCCCTATTAGGGAGGTTCACGGTAGTGGTTGAAAGCGGAAATTCCATCCGGATTGCCTGAATGGAAATCTTGGCTCTACCTACTGCTCAAAAGCTGAGTCCCTTGGACGACCACGTCAGTGTCCTTATCTATGAAAAAGGGGCAAGAATAATGCCTACCTAGTGTGGTTGCTGGGAAGTTTCAGGAGTTAAGAGGTACCCTGCTTAACAACGCCTGATGTACGTACAGTAGGTACTTGCAGAAGGGGAACTATTTTCATTATCTAAAAACCTGCCCGTTCATATTTCTTCATGTTGGCTGGTGCTCTTGGTAGGAAGGAGGCTGCAGCAAGGTCTGTTGACTCCGAGTTTAGGCTGGGACTCCGATAGACCATGCTTGCACCGGGGGCTTTCGAGTGAGTCCTTACCTGCTCAGACTGGATGGTGGGAACAGGTCCTCCATGCTTGGTCTTCTCCCTATCCATCTGCCTTCTCTTTGGTTTGTCCCTGCCCTGTCCTTCTACTTCCAGAGACATTCTAAAGTGGAAGACATGCAGCTGTTCTAAGCTCTGAGTCCCTCCACTGAATGGGGCAGGGGCACATGATACAGTGACAATGTGACAGGTCACTGGACTGGAGGGCAAGAGATGCCTGTTGTAGTCCTGCTTCTGCTGTATGACCCTGGATAAGCCATTTCATGTCTCCGGATTTCAGCTTCTCCCTTTTCAAAATGGTGGTCATTATCCCCTCTGCTCTGTACCTCTCTGAAAATGACCAAACATGAGATTTTGAGAAGTGTTCTCCTGGCTGCCACGTGCTACAGAAGCGAGGACTCCCACTGGTCTCGGATGGAGCAGAGGGTTTGTGGCAACAGCTGTGGCCACAGTCCACGCTGCTGACAAGAGGAGCAAATCAGTGTTGGTGTTTGCTGTGTGAGGCTGTGCTCGTGGGGACCTGAGATGGGAGTTGTCAGTGTCCTTCCCTGCTTGACCTCTGTTCTCTCTGATGGACATCTGGCCCATGGGTGACTCAGTCAGGAAACTACCAGCCATCGCTTCGAAAAGCTTGGACTCCTCTCAAGGATATGCTTACTTTGTGTTGTCCTGTGTTTGTTTGGATGGTGGGGGGAATCATTTACAGAATCAAGGGCAGATCCTGGGGGAATAATTTACAGAATCAAGGGCAGATCCTCAGAGTGAGCCCCTCCTCCCTGGTAGGGCCTCTGTGACCAAATCAATAAGATGGAAGGAGTTGGGGCATGCTGAGGGCTGGATTAGGATCACAAGTGACCCAAATGCTGGTCCATGGACAGAGCCAGGTTGGTGACATCAAAACTCTCCAGAAGCTTTGGCCGCTACGCCAGGCCAGAATTGTACTTTTTGTTACCTTCTCCAGCGCACAATGAGTTTGGGAACTGCTAGAGTGGGTGGGACTGGACTTGCCTGTCAGGAAGCTCCTCATTCCCTGCCCCCTCCTTGTCCCCATCAAAAGACTGGAAAGAGTTAATAGTATTAGCTTTGATGTATGATTAGGTTATGATTAGGGTTATTTGTGTTCTTGTGCAACTTAACCAGGTGACTGTATCCTTAAAGATGCACTTTGGGAGTTGGGGTACTCTTGTGAGCGTCTGTAAATGAGTAGAGGGGTCAACATGGGTGGGAGAACATTCCGGAAGTACCTGGGAGTCATAGTCTGGGAGAGGCTCAGCATTCTACTGGCCTGACCCTCTTAGTTTTCTGGTGGAAGAAAGTGGGATTCTTGCTGGGCCCCAGTGGGAGAATGAAGTCTCTATCATATACACTGAAAACGTATTATAATTCCGAGGGTGTTTGACAAAGAAAGTGGTGGGGAGGGAGGCTCCTCCAATACTGAATCACTTCAACACCTTCCCTCTTGTTTCCAGGTCCTTTTGTGGCACATCTGGCCTCTCAGCCACAGCCAAGAGGTGAGAGACACGGTCTTACCCCGGGATCCTTCTTCAGAAATTCACATTCTTCATCGTCTACACCCAAGCACATAGAAAACAGCCCCTGTGTCAGGGCACCCTTTTCCTCTGGCTGTGCTCTGTGGTGGGAATTGACGAACACAACCCCAAATCCAGAGGAAACAAACCTCCTTCCTCCTCTACCTCCGTGACCTGCTTTCCCAAAATGCAGGGCCATCCCCACATGATGTCAGTTCAGAAATCACTTTCTCATCAGGCCAAGGACTTTTCAAAGTTGCTGTGTTTTCCCTATCGTTTCCTTCCTTCCTCCCCCCCCCCCCTTCACTTCCTGTTTTTTTCTTCCTCTTTCTCCACCCGCCTAGCCCGGCTCTCCAGCCTTGTCCCTTGTTGTCTGAGAACAGGAACAAAGCGCCAAGCGTAGATAATCATGATTTCCTGATGGGCCCTCTCAGTGCCAGGGCCCAGGCGCAGCTTCTCTGGGACACAGGAGCCTCTGCTGGGAGCACAGCAGGAAGCAGGGCCTTGGAGCCTCCCGGCTGAAAGAGAATCTAACAAGAATAATCTTTCATGTCCTTACAACAATTTATAGTTTCCAAAGAACTTTCTCCCGCATTCAAGCTAAAACACTGGAAAAATAAGTAAGACAAGTCCTAGTGTTTGGCCTAATAACTGAGGTCTACAGTAGATGGGCAAAACATAGATGTGGGAGTTAGACATGCATTTATTTCTGGTTCTGTGCCTTTTTTCCATTATGACTCTACGGATCATTGTAGTTCTCTGAAACTCGGTTCTCTCACCTCTTGAGAAAATGGACTTCAGGGTACCTTGTGGGGAATTTCTGAGGACAAATCAGGAAAATGTACTGTAAGATTCACTTGGTATGCCTGGTAGATATTATTTACTTAATAAACGTGAGATCGCTTGTTGGGTTTTGGTTTTCTGCAAACAGGAGGGGCGGTTCAAATCCAAAGTAGCCAGAAAAGCCACATAATAAATGACGCCCATGGGAGGAGGGACTGTATCTGTTACTGTGTTTTCCTGAAACATGGAGAGAGAGAGAAAGACAGAGAGACAGAGAGACCTACTGACTGGGCACAAATCACTGAAAAACAAAGCCCACCCACTACCGTGCTCCTGAGGCTTCTATTCCATAACAATATTTTTCTAATGGGAAACAGAACAATCCCAACCACATGCCTGAGGTAGACTGTTTCACTAATTTAGCTCCCAGGGGCCAAACTACAAAAACAGCGATCTGGAAAAAGTCCACCTCCCTTTTTGAATACCTGTTTAAAAAATTAAATAAAAAAATAAATAAATAAAATAAAATAAACAAACCCTTCCCATTCAGGGTCAATTGAGAAGTCAGCCGGACCATGAAGCTCCTCTTTAAAAACATTCTGAGAGAGTCAGAGACATGTTCTAATCTGAATTCTCCAAGTTGCTGAATCCTTGAATGACACTGTTTTCTCTGAGCCTCAGTTTCCCCAGCTACAAAATGAAAGCATTAGAGAAGGCTATTGCATTGATTTCTTCCAGCCCTGGTAATCTGTGATTCTGGTATTCTCTCTGTTCTCCTTAAAAGATGTCTTATTTCTAGAGGAGAACAGGAAATGGCCTCTCAAAATAACATGACTTGCATTCCCTCTTAGCAGATTGTCACTCACGTAAGGACAGAGAAGCCACGGGACTCCAGCGGGCACGGCCCTGACTTGGGAGCCAGACTTGCCGCGGCCATCTTGTTCAGTGGGTTTGTCCCATCAGCCTGGATCGGTGAGCCTGAATCACAAGACACAGTGCTGGGTAAGAAACAAGTGACTTTGGCCATGGCAGACAGCACCACGGTAACTTTCCTGTTTAGTGGAAAGGATACGCGCTGTGTGTGCTTATAGAATACTGGAAAGTATTAAAGTGGTCATTTCACCAGATTTGTCATCTTTGATTAGAAGTCATGCCTCCTGACACCATATACACATAAAAGGAAAAAAAAAAAACACCCCAAGGTTATAGTTTTGACATGGTTAAAGGGAGGGTGCCTGGGAGTCTCAGTCAGTGGAGTGTCCGACTCTGGATTTCGGCTCGGGTCATGACCTCACAGTCTGTGGGATCGAGTCCTGCGTCAGGCTCTGTGCTAACAGTGCGGATCCTGCTTGGGATTCCCTTGCTGCTTCCCTCTTTGCTTCTCCCCTGCTTGTGTGCTCTCTCCCTGTCTCTCAAAAGAAATAAATAAACATACATGCATACATACATAAAGTGGTTAAAGGTCCCTGGGTTCTACCAATATATTCTGAGTGGGAGCTGTAGCTGTCCTGAGCTGTGAGTGTTTAGGCATGAGGTAGAGTAGCTTAGAACTGCATACAGGAGAGAGCAGGTTAGAACTGTACCTCCAGGTGACTTGTCCTTGCAGAATTCGTTTCCTCTGAAGCACAGTCTGGGTTCCTTTCTTGCCCATTCTTGCCGTGCAGACTCAGGTGAGCAGGAACGTCCTTAAGTAGCAAACCCAGGATGGAATTCGGGTCTCGTGCCCGAGGTCTGGTTTGCCTCGCACTGGCTGTAACATTTTTTGAGACATTTTTAGTTTGCGAAGTTCTCATCCAGGAGCATTGCCACGCACCAGCTGCAGGTTGCCAGGCACATGGGTTCTTTGTTGTTACTGCTTTCCTCCTCTGTCACCTCCTCCTGATCCATTATGGATCTGCAAGGACTGGGCCACATCTGCCTGAACTTCTTCGTTGAACTCGGACGTGACATGAACCGACACCCCTCCCAGATGACTAAGGTTCTACTGAGGGCTCAGCAGCCTGGGTTCTGGTATTCTAACACATCTCCATAAGCTGGCCCAGGACGCCCACCAGGACAAGACCAGGAGTCACGAAGGAGATGCCAATACACTGAGAAGGCCATGCACCTGTTCATCTTTCTCCACTTGCTGGTGTTACCTTCTGCTGCCCTCTGTCCAAAAGCTCTTCTTCTTCATCTAGATGTCTTGAGTTCCCTTAAAACTAAAAGCAGAAACATTTCATACAGCTGAGTGTAGCACAGAAAGCAAGACCAGGTGATCTCTAAGGTGTTTTCCGGTTTCATCCTAGACCTGTTGCTTATACCAAATTCTCATTCTTTGAGGGAATAGGATTGTCTTGTGCTCCCTTCCTTTTTCTTCCTCTTACGGTTTCTTCCCCTAGAGTGGCCGCCAGGCTACAGCATAATTTAGAGGAAGGAGGAGAGCTTTTAGAATTAGACAGACCCGATTTCAAATCTCAGTTCTGCTTCTTTAGTTGAGTGATTTTGCTGAGATCATTTCAAATTCCTGAGGTTCTGTTTCCCCATCGGTAAGATGGGGACAATATGCTCTATGTTGTCCACTTGTGGTCAAGATCAAAGGATATAGTTGAAATGCATTAACATAGTTTCTTCCTCAACAGATGTTAGCTCCTTTTCCTCCCCAGTCTTATCTAGAGCTACTTAAGTGTAGCTTTGATCCCCCATTGGGTTCTTTCGTAACCTTGTGCCTTGTGTGTCCGTTAGCTCCGAAGAAGGTGCCATCTTGGTGTTAGGCCTACAGCGCCAATTGTGGGATCATCAACAAATAAACATTTGTACATTGTATCAGGCAGTGTTCAGTGTTATGGAAAAAAGTAAAACAGGAAAACCTAAATAAATAAAGCAAGCCAGAGAGATGGGATGTGGGGAGAGCAGGACTGCTGTTCTATACAGGGTCCAGGGGAAGCCTCCCTGGCTAGGTTTTACTGGAGTAGGATGTAGACAGAGGGATGGAGTGAGCTAGAAGGAGCAGAGGCCCTGAGGCGGGAATGTGCTTAAGGAACTGCAAGCAGCCAGTAGGATTGGAGCAGAAGGAGCAGGGGACAGTGGAAGGGGGTGAGGGCAGAGAGAAGCAGTCAGATCATGTAGGGCCTCATAAGCCACTGTAAGGACGTGGGCTTTTATGTTCTGGCTGGCCTTTCCAGAGATTCTCCTACTTTTCCTCCCTCTTCCCTAGAACATCTCTAAAGGCCCCATCTCTGAAGCCTCCCTGAGTAGAGAAAGGGACGGATGCTCTTGCCCAGTAGAGTACGAGCCATCCGTTCAAAAACCTGTATTGGTAACAAGACTCTGGAGATGAATGAGACGCAGACCTGTTCTAGTGCCCATGGTCCAATGCTAGTTCAAGCTGCTTGAGAAAGTTGCATTGGTAAATGAGGTCGAAATGAGTCGTTGTTCTGATTTGGTCATTGTGGAGCCAGTTTGCTAGAGTGGCCATTTTCCACGGGCACCTCGCACAGGTCGCTCCTACCGGTTCTCTTGAAATGCATTCACATAGTGTATTACCAAGTCTTGCCTTCAGGGTAGAGACAGGATGAATTCACTCAGCAAACATCTGAGTGCCTATTCTGTGTCAGTGCTAGTGTAGACACTGAGTACAGATGACGACTAGGTTTACACCCTGCTCTCGAGGGGTTTATGGTTTTAGTGGGACACCTGCTAGTGACCCACCAACACAACTAATCTGTGGCTGTGAGGGAGCCCAAGGGGACGCTCCTGATGCAGACAGAGGGGCAGGACGGGGCAGCTCCTTGGGCATGTCGTCTCCACTCAGTCCTAGAAGTGAGGAGCAGTGAATGGCAAGGAGGGTGGGGAACATCAGGGAGGGGTGTTGGGAGTTTCCAGGCAGAGGAAGGACATAAGCAGGGGATGCCCGGTGCCTGTCACCATGCCTGACAGTCACTGGAGTGTGAGGTGAGGCAAGTCTGAGAGGCCCCTTCAGAGGGGGGAGATGGAAGGCTAACCAGGGGCCTTGAATGCCCAGCCAAGGGTGTTGAGTGCACTTGAGGACAGCCTGGAGCGGGAAGAGTTTTTTAAGCCCAGAGTGATGGCCTGAGGAGATTGGAGTTAGATGAAACGAAGGGTCTAATTCTATTGACCCTGAATTTGTTCTGATTGATCAAAAAATGCTTCATTTTTAAAGTGCTTACTTTATACCTACTCCTGGTAACATTATAAGATCATAGCTTCCTCAGATGTGAAATAGGTTCATGCAGATGGACCGAATGAGATGGTCTTCTGGAGCTGATGAATTCATGGCCCTTTCTGCCGCCCGGTGCCCTAGTGAATGTTGAACATTGATGGTTTCGTGTGGGGTCTTGGCACTCAAATTGCTGGAAAGCGGTGAGAACGTGAGCCTTGTTTCTGGCTGGAGGGAGTAGCTGGCGAAAGCCCAAGCTTTTCTAGTAGAAATGATGGAATTTAGGTCTTGGTACCTTTTTTTTCTAGTCAGAAAACAAACGGGTAATATCTATCTCTTAATCCTCTCCTAGTTGAATAGGACAGTAAGAATGTTCTCTTTAGAAAGTACACATTCACTGGCCAGACAATACCTGAGTCCCAACCATGTGGCTCTGTACACTGTATGAGGACTGGAAACCATCAAGACAAATTAAGCCTGCTCATCCGTCCAAGGAGATCATGTTTGTGACGATGACAAAGCCACAGACGCAGAGAGTGGGTAGGAGGCCCTTGCATGCACAAAGTACAGAAAGGGAGCATGTCCTCTGCCCTGGGAAGTCAGGAAAGGTTTCCAAGAGGGGCCAAATGAGCTGGGTATTGAAGGGTGAGTAGGAGTTAGGAGCTGGGCGAGAGACACCCCTAGTACAGAATGGCACTCTATAAATAAGGGCCAGTGTTCAAACATCTGTGGTGGCGGTGGAGAGGAAGTAGCCGGAGTGATCATCGTGCACAGAAAATGCCTCAACTCTGCATTTTAGAATCCATTAGTAGCCTCCTCCTTAGCCTCCCACCTTGTTCCCAACAGTGACTAAAAATAATCAGATTGACTAATTTGAGTCGATCTCTTCTCTGACCCCATGGAGGTGTTAGTGAGTGCAATCGGATGAGAGGGACCAAGAAAAGAAGTGGAAAGAGGAGGAGGGATCCATCGCCATCACCCAGAAACACTGACGGAACAGTATAGCTTGCACCAGGGCTCTCTGGTAGCAAAACTCAACTTTACAGACAGCCGGGTCTGCTTCTTCCCAGTGGAAACTGCAAGGGGTGTTTAGAACTGTGCTCCTCTCCCTTCCTCTTAGAAAAAAGTTATGTGGGGCGCTTGGGAGGCTCAGTCGGTTAAGCGTCCGGCTTCAGCCCAGGTCATGATCTCACAGCTTGTGGGTTCGAGCCCCACGTCGGGCTCTGTGCTGACAGCTCAGAGCCTGGCGCCTGCTTCGGATTCTGTGTCTCCCTCTCTCTCTGCCCCTCCCCAGCTCGTGCTCGCACTCTGCCTCTGTCAAAAATAAATGAACTTAAAAAAAATGAAAAGAAAAAAGTTATATGTATATGTTTGTGTGTCTGTATATACCCAGATACGTGTATGTGTGTGTATATACATACATACGCGCACAGACACGCACACATATGTAGTATGTAGAATCTATTCTAGCCTAACGCACCCTGGTGCCGACGCCCTCCAGCCACTCGTGGCGGCTGAAAGACGAACAGATGGGTTAGAATTGGCCTCGCTGACCTGCACCACTTCCTTGGGCGTGTTGGGTGTGTTGAGGTCTGTGCTCCCGGCACCAGAGGTCCACAAGCACACCAGGATGCCCGTTACAGAAGAGGAAACTGCAGCTCAGAGACATGAAGCAGCTTGCCCAAGGCCCCCCGCTCCTAGGTGGTCAGGACTCACACTCACTTGTGACTGTCTCCCCTTCCGCTCTGCATGCCGTGCTATCCTTCTGATAAACCAATGAGGAGCAGTTAAGGATCATCCCTGAACGTGGCCCTCACCTAGAGCTCTGAAATGCAGCACTGGACAGAGCAGTGACATCCTGTCTTGGAGTCTTCTCCGGATCTTCCGATGCCAGCAGACTCTCCACAGCTTGCCCCAAGGGTGTCTGTTTACATGCTTCCAGGGACGGGGAGCTCACTACTTGATAACAACAGTCGGTTCTGCTTGTGGGCACTTGGGGATCCTTCCCTCCTTGAAGAGCTGTCTCTGAACTTAACCTTGTCCCATTCTGGTAGGCTTACTTCCAATTGCTGTTGTTGTTGTCTTTAAGGAATCTCTGCACCCAATGTGGGGCTCAAACTCCTGACCCTGAGATCAAGAGCAGCGGGTTCCACTGACTGAGCCAGCCAGGCTCACCCTCATTTCTAGTAGGCTTAAACATCTCAATAGCAAGCAGCTTGAGGGATGAGTGCTTTGCTCTGATTGGAGTCTCCGGTAGATATAGCCCCATGACGTACCCTCCTCTCCATTTCTCCTCTTGGAGAACCAGGAGAATCAGTCAGGCCTTCCTTGACTCTTCTCTTGGGGGGTCTGTTTGTCCTTCCTGACGGGCTAGACAGAGGAGACGACATGGCACCTGGGTTTCTTCTCTTCTCCCTCTCAGGAAAAACCTCACCGTGAGCTTCTTCTCACCCTCTTTGCTCCAGAAGCCTGGCTGTACCAGGGCGAGTAAGCATTTCTCTTGGATGCCTTTAACTGACATAAGGTGAAGTTTGGAAAGAAGGAGCAGAGATGAGAAAGAAAAGGAAGGAAGGACAGGACGGCTGTGGTGTCGGGATTAACTTGGGTTCTGGCCCGAGCTGTGGCACGGACTCACCATTTGACCTTGGACACCCCCTTCCCCTCTCTATCGTCACTATGTGGGAGTCGGGCCTGACTGTCCAGGGCTTTCCCTTTCCGAACATGACCCCAGAGAGAGTCATGGCTGCTGAACCCGCATGTTGTCCAGCAGGACCCTGACGTGGGGTTCGCTTTTGCACCATCAGAACCAGGAAGCACCTCTGGAAGGTGAGAAACTGGACCCCCCCCCCCTTTTCATGGCAGGAAGGGCCTCCATCAGCCCTGGAGCACAGAACGACTGATCTGGTTCTCAGAGTAAAAGGGCTCAGCCTGCACCCTGCCCCCATCCTGATGCTGTGAGCCCTGGTGCCCTTGCTCTGCCCCTTTCTTCCAGTTTTCCAGCTTCTTGAAGCTCTGTCTGTGCTTCTTCTCTGTGCTGGAAGATAGGAGAATCAGCTTAGGGTGCTTGGCTTAGCCCTGATGGCGAGCCCACCTTTCTCTGGCGCTTGGAAGCTGCCAGCCTAGTGGTCGCAGGATGAGGGGACTTCATCTGACCTGCACAGCAGAGTTAGGCCCAGGCTGCAAATGGGCAGACGCATTCTGCAGAGAGAATTGTTGCTGAGGAAATCGGGCTCCGAACGTGTCTCCTCCAAAGACCTCACTTCCCAACAGGCCACCTTGCTCTCCTGACCGTGCTGCCGGCCCAGGAAGAAGGGGAACATGGCCATCTGACTGAATTATTCAGTTGCCATTACATGGGACAAAAGGGGCCTGGCAATGTGATGACATTTGCAAAAGCGTGTGTCCCTACTTTCAGGGAATGACACGTGACAGTGTGCATCAGAGGGGACTTTAGGTGGGGTTGGTTCAGTGGTGGTCATCATGAAACACTGTGTCACATGATGGTTAGGAGGACAGACTGGACCCAGACCGCCTGGGTCACAGTCCTCCTCTCCCGCTCGCTAGCTGGTGGGTTCAGACAGCTAGCACATCCCTCCTCCAACAGTTCCCTCGTCTGTAAAGTGAGAGTCGATCGCACCTTCTTCATAAGTAAGGCTGCTTTGCTCATTAAATGAGCCAGCATGTGCACCTGCTCCCGGTGGTGCTGGGCACATAGTAAGGACTCAATTAGCGTTAGCTCTTCTTATTTTGATCTAAAGCCTCAGTTGAATATTTTACTTGAAAGTAAGTTTTTGGGGGGCACCGGGTGGCTCAAGTCGGTTAAGCGTCCGACCCTTGGTTCCGGCTCAGGTCATGATTTCATGGTTTGTGAGTTCGAGCCCCGTGTCGGGCTCTGCCATAACAGTGCAGAGCCTGCTTGGGATTCTCTTTGTCTCCCTCTCTCTCCGCTCCTCTCCCCCACCTCAAATAAATTTAAAAACCATATTGCAAAAAGTACGTTTTCGGGATGCTCTCTGGGTTCGAGCATTTTAAAGCTATTTAGTAAGCATCTTCGGTGTGCAGAACTGGTCCTAGAAGATGGGGTTTCCAAGCCGAAGTCAGCAATGGTGATAAACAGACCAACATCAGATGTGTGACACCTCCTGTGCCATTAGAACAGCTGAAGCATTTTAGGAGACCAGAGGCAGCAGGGCAGCTCACTGACCAGGGAGGCTTCTCAGAGGCAGAGGTGGCTCAGAGTAGGGGTGGTGCCCAGGAGGGTTGGAGACAGGAGACTGGGAGCAGATGACGGGTTGTGAGAAGGAGGCAGAGATCTGCAAGGGTGGTGGAGGGGTGGGGGCGCCGTTCTGAACGGGAGGTGGGAGAATGGCTAAGGAGAGAGAGATTGCTTGACAGTGGTCACGGGGGTTGGCGTGGGCGAGCCTGTGGGCACCGGGTGGAGATCCGTCCACCTTGTCCAGCTCCCCGTCCCTCGGGGGAGGGACAGGGCCCCCCATGTGCTGGTGGAGGCCCCGCCCTGCAGGCAGGACGGGAGCAGACCTCTCTGCCCCCGACGCTGAGAGAGCACAGGCCCCTCTGTGTGCGCGAAGAGCCCTGGCCGGGCCTCCTCTCCTTGAAGGGCCCCACAAAGCCTCGCTTGTTCTCCCCTGACATCAGACCTCGCCCTCAGGACTTCTCTGTTCTTCTGGGGCAAGATCTCACACAGTGATAATAGCGTGAAAGGGAAGGGAGGGAGCAAGTGAAGACTGGCTCCGGCGTTGCCATGCCAACCTGCTCCCCAGCCGGGGCAGGAAGATGGCGCCCCCGGCACGTGCGCCTGTGTCCCTTCCCGGTCACGCCAGGGACCATGTTGAGTTGCTGAGTGCCTGGTCCGGGCCCAGGAGGAGCTGCTGGTGTCAGTTCTAAGAGAGGCTGGCTGGTTGGTCAGTAATACACAAACTAGTAGAGGGTCAAATTAAGTATTGCTACACACAATGGGTTGATTGTTTTCTGGGTTTCTTTTTTTCCCCTTAAGGAAGCAAGTGTTGCATTTAAACACCTGGGTTTTCTATTTTAACAAAGATGTGTATATAGTTTTGCCTTCCACGTTTCATAAAAGCTTACTGATCAGAGGGATCTGTGTGATCATCTGGTCTAGCTTCTGTCTGATCCTTTTTTCAGGTGAGTAAACTGAGGCTGGCTGAGTGGGGAGTAGGAGGCAATTTGAACAGGGAGAAGCGTAAAGGCTTTGTAGCCATCTAGTCCTGGGCTCCAGGAGCGGGATACCGTGTGTAAAGCACTTAGCGCAAGACCTGGGTCCACTGTGGGGCTCCGTAAATGCTATCCCTGATTATTTTCTGAACTTTCATGCGTGCCAAGTGGGGTCAATAAATGAAACACTCATAAAACAAAATGCATGTTGAATCAGTACAGGGGAGCCTCCTGATCTCCTTCGTCCTAAAATAACTGCTTCCTTTGGAGATGCAGAATAAAAAGGGGACTTCAAATCCTTAGTCTAGCGCAGCGCTTCTCAAATGTATGGCCAAGGCCACAGGCTCGGCCGCCGTGAAGGTGAGTTGCTGTCTCCACAGTCTCTCCGGTGTTGTTTCCCACACGCCGCTGGGCCCAGGTGACTTGAGGTTGTTTCATATAGCGGGCTTTCCTGCTGGTGAGAACAGCAGAGTAGCCTCAGACCTCGTGTTTGAGTAAAAATTTGCAATCTTCAAGTGGGATTAAAACGCAGCCTAAACAGTACTTGATCCGTTTGTGAGGCTGCGAGCTCCGCAGCAGATGGAGAGCAGTGCTTTCAAATTTAGTCATTGGTGGCCACGGACACGAGCCTGGGAACCCCAGCTGCAGGGTAAAGTTTAAATCGGGATAGCGTATGGTTGAGTCATCAAGAGCTGGGCTGGGCTTTAAAATAAACTTGGAGATAAACTCGATGACTTTGTTTGTTTGCTTTAATTGCGGTCTTGGTGCATCCATCCAAACAGGGAAGCCCCACGGTGACTTTGCTGCCTTCTCTGTGTATTGTGAGTTTCCTGCAGGAGCATGTCTGAAAGCAGCGTCACATGTCCGGAAGCCCATCTGTGTAGAAACAGCCTATCTGTCTATAAGCACAGGGGTGGGGGTACGACCACGAATGGAGGAGCTCCTCCTATCTTAATGTACACTTCCAGAGTGTTTTCCAGTTGTGCCAAAGTGAGCCAGAGAAACTCATTTTGATAAGCTTGGGATAGAATGTCAGCCTTTTTTTTTCTTTCTTTTTTTTCCTATTTTTTTTCTTTCACTTTACACTCCCAACTGGAGTCAAGGTGATTCAGCCGCAAGCCGTGTTTCCCTTGGTGGAAAACGTGACATAAGAAATTAGCGAAAGCAGCTGGGGAGGATGACTACTTAGCCAAATGGTTGAATCTATTAATCTTTTCTCCCCACCCCAGTTGCCTTGGCCCATTGCTGGCTGACTCTTGAAGACCAGTCAGTGCCTTTGAAATGACCTTGAACGGGAATTAAGGGAGTTACTGAGTTAAGTAAGCATTGGGTACTACAGCTGTGAATTTGAACATTCTACTACTAAGAGGAATAGCGTTTAGAAAATATCCAGGTCATTGAAATCAATCCCTCTGCTTTGTCCTTTTTACAAACTTCTGCTTTTGTGCTAAGGCCCTACCCTGACCTGGTCTGGCATTTTTAATGTGAGACGATAATGCCCCTTAGTGGAGAAGACACATAACTGCAAGCTTTTGCATTTGCCCAAAGAAAAGCTGTTTTAGCGAACGACCTCTCTTTCGTAATTCTTAAAACTGAACAGGGTACCTATTTTTTGAGGGTCATCGGGAGAATCACGTGAGATCATTCGTGGGCAGCACTTAAAATAGCATTGAGCACAGGACTGACAGTGGCTGTGACCGTGGTTGTCTGACAAGGAGAATGTGGGTAAGCAGGGAATGAGTGAAGTCATCTTCGAGTCCCCAGGATTTTAGGTCAAGGTCCTCCGTGTCAGCGGTGATATGTCAGCATGTCCTCACCTGGGATGGGACGCTCTCACAGCTGGCCCACCAGCCTGGAGGCAGCGAAGCCCACTTCTGCAAGTGCACCCAGGTTTCAGCACAGGGAGTTTCGATTCAAAGAGACATCTGCAAATGCGAATCCACAGCCCGGAGACATGTCATTTTGTCATGCCTGTCCCTGACCTTGAGCTTCTCCCAGCTCAGCCTCCAAATCTGATTGGCAGGGCCAAAGGCAGGGACAGTCACAGGCTTCCCTTTGTGCGAATGAGTCGCTCCTCCAAGCGGGTGAAGCAGACTCTTCTCAAAGCCCCTTGCTGCCTGTCTTCAGCTCATTTGTGCATCGCTGAGGGTGTAGATTGCTTTCAGATGGCTCGAGTTTCCTTCCTTTTAATTTTCAACTATAACATGAGATCCCTGTCTGCTTCTTCATATGCCAGAAACCAGTTATAGCTTCATTAAACTCGGTAAAAGGGGAAAAACATTTCCTTCCTTCCTTCCTTCCTTCCTCCCTCCCTGTCACATTTTTTCCCCTCTTCTGCCTGCCCATTCTTCCTTCCCTCTTTCTCTAAGCAAATGGCTGGGACTCAGACACGAGATCCTTGGATACAGATTTTGGTATTCACGCTGTCACTTCTGCACTCATTTTTTTTTTCCCTTTTATTAGCAAACCCGTATTCCCTGAGTGGCCTGCTGTGGATTCAAGCATAAAGTCCTAGCTCCTGTCCTGGAGGTGCTCACCTTCTTGGAAGAGAGGCAGACAGGTAAGCAGGAGTGACTGGAACGTGGAAGGGTGGCACGTGAGGACTCCTGGGGCTCTGGTAAGAGGTGGACAGCAGGGGACACCGCTCCCACCCCAGGACTGGGACAGGCATCCAGGCAAGCCCCAGGCCAGCCGAGGATATCAGTCTACCTGGCAGAGAACTACGTTTAACGCAGGTGTAAAAGCGCATAGGAATGCCAGTCCCGCCCCTTCATCGTAACCGGAAGACTGGGATCTGCCGAAGGATCTCCAAGTGAGCCTGTGACAGCTGTCACTCCCAAGGCCCCTCGTCTCCACCCACCCACCAAGAGTGCGTGATCTGGCCTTACCTTCCATCCAGCTCCCGAGCCTCACCGGTTGCCGGATGTTCAGTAACAAGTTTCTCCCTCCCGGGTCCACAGCCTCCTTCTTCCTGAAACCTTTCCAGCTTATTCCAGCCCAGATGAGTTACCTCTTCTCTTGCGCCCCTTTTCCAGAACGCTTTCGCTTTACCTCAATCGCAGTCCTCACTAGAACCTTCCATCCTTTACAGTGGGCTTTGAACATGGCTTCTTGCCCTCACTGGGTTGTGCTCTTATCTCAGACCACTGCAGGGATCGAGTCTTACTGAGCACTAGTCCCTAAAAAGAGCAGATGTTCGTGTATTTATTCCTTAAACCATTCACCAACTTTCTATACTCTGTTAAGGACTGTGCTGGGTATTGAGGATGGAGCGATAATTAAGACCTGCCCTCAAGGAGCTCAACAGACATGTATGAGTATTTTAGTTTTGGAAGAAATATATACAGGATTTACAGGATGTGTGTATGTGGATAGATAGATATTCTATCGAGTTGTCTATATACAGAAAATCTCGAGGCAGCTGGGTGGCTCAGTCAGTTAGACATCCAACTTCAGCTCAGGTCATGATCTCACAGTTTGTGAGTTCAAGCCCCATGTCAGGCTCTGTGCTGACAGCTCAGAGCCTGGAGCCTGCTTTGGATTCTGTGTCTCCTTCTCTCTCTGCCCCTCCCATGCTCATGCTCTGTCTCTCTCTGTCTCTTAATAATAAATAAATGTTTTAGAAAACTAAAAAAAAAAAACCTATCTGTATCTATATCCATATCCGTATCTATATCTATATCCATATCCGTATCTATATATCTATTTCTATATCTATATCTATATCTATATCTATATCTATATTTATATCATCTATGTCTATATCTACTAGGGTCATTGGGAGGAAGAGGTCATTTAATTTGGGAGCAAGTGTCAGGGTGGGGTGAGGACGAGGTATTTGATTTCATTGCCAGTGGGGGATCAGCTAAATTATATTGACTATAAATTGGTAGAGAGCCCAGCAGAGCCAGTGGAAATTTGCCCACTGAACAAAATCTTCGGGTATGGTGGTACTTTCTAGAAGTTTTGAAAAATGCTTATTACTTATTCCAACAAAATGCTGCCATTTCCTGGGCAACGTAACGAGACTCCCAAAGCCTTGGGATCTGTATTAACATCATTGTTTTGTCATCTCATGGGGTTTGTTTTTTCCAATTTGAAATTTGAAAGCCAAAGAGTAGACCTTTGGTGTTTGCAAATTATCGCCAACCTAATGCCTTAATGTTACAGTTGTACTATTATTATAATTGCAATGAGACCTGATTGAGGCTTCTAGGGCTGGGACCTAGCAGGTCCTCAATTGCTTCTTGAATTCCCAAGGAAAAAGGGTCTGCATTAGAGAATGTCATAGTAGTCCTTTGAATACACATGGAGGATTAAACTAGGCTATCCAAGCACTGCCCAGTAGAGGTACTTGGGGGAAACTTTGTTGAATGTATGAAAATTATTTATAGTTTGCATGCCTTTGCGTTCACAACATTTACTGCCTCGAACATACACAAGGGCTTGAGAACAGTTTCTCTGTAGTAGTATAGGCATTCTACCAGATACCAGAATTACTGTTTTTTCCCAGACTAACTCTGTAGCACTCCCTGATGGCAGCAGTGGGCCAATTTTGATATAGCGGGGGACGTTGGAAAGTGCTGGGGTTCTGTCGTCACTCTCCTTGCCGTGTAACTTGCAATCCACACGGCTTCAAGAAACAAGACCCGGGCGGCATGTGGAAGGTGCTGTCAGTGTGAAATGGTGTTGCTGGGAGGAAAGGTGCATCCCCCTTCTAATTAGCTTAGCTCATGATTGGGCATTAGGTTGCCTGGGTACATATTTGGAAATTGTTGCCTATCCTCTCTGTATAACCCTAGGAGGTTGGAGCATGGAGCGGTTCCAGATCCCTGAGCCAGGCCTGGTGGGCAACAGATGATAAGGATGAGGCTCAGAGCAGGAGAGTGACCTTCCCCAAGGTCCTGTAGCACATAAGTGGCTAAAATGAGAGTAGGGCACAGAGCCCATGACTCTCTGTTCACTTGGTGGCATTACAGAGGCATTACAGTCAGTGGTATCGCCTGTGTACTTCGAGCCTTGAGTTACACAGTAGCCGTTTGATCCATCCAAGGTGCCAGGCTGCATTTCTGCCCAGGAATGTCCCTGCTCCCACTTTCTGGTTGCAAAGTTCGTATATAATCAGTCCTCAGTGATTCTTCTGACCTTCTCTCCTTCCCCTCCCCTCCAAGATGCACTTTCTATTTTATGGTTTCATACTGTCCCTCCTTAGGACCATGCTCACTGACCATGCATTTCCCCATCCCCTGCAATGACTAATTCTCCCTCATTCTTATCCAAAAGACACTGTCTGACCCAAATACCAGATGACCTGAGAGCCTCTCCTCCCATGGGATGTGGAAGAAAAATCTTAGGTTTTGTTGACAGAGAAGCTCCATGGGGTCATGGGAGTTTTGTTTACAATGAATGACTTAATTCATTCCACATGTATGTATGTGTGGCATTCCCATTGTGTGTGAGGCAGTAGTCTAGGAGTTGAGGATACACAAGTCAATGGTAATAGAGATTTGAAAGAAGAACAAAGGCAGTGACTGGGCACGGGGTGGGGTGAGGTGGCGTGGGGTGAGGTGAGGTGAGGAGAAATACTATTTTGGGCCAGTTGGTTAGGTTGAGCTCCACTGAAAAGTAAACCTTGAACAGAGGCCCAAAGGCAAACCTACATGTAGATATATGGGGGTGGGGGGGAAGCATTCTGGGCAGAAGGACTAGGAAGTGCAAAGGTCCTGTGACAAAAAGATATGTCATACATTCAAAAAAGAAAAGGTAAGGAGGCAGAGGTAGCTGAATCACCTGGTAGTGAAGGAGAAGTTGCAGGGGTTGAACCACTTTGGGGTACCATCACATAGGATGCCTTGTTGACCGTGATAAGGATCTAGTACCCTACTATAAGTAAAACAGGGCCCCACTGAAACAATTTAAGTAGAGGAGTGACATAATGCAACTTTTTAAACATCAGCAAAGCTGCCAGAAAGGCAGTTCACTGGGTGGTTGGGAATGGATGAGAGCAGCGCTGGGAAATCTGTGTAAAGGGTGAGTATGATACTCTGGGCAGGAGTTGATGGCTGGTGACTTGGTCTGGGGTGCTGGTGAGGGACGGTGTGAGAAGCAATTGAATTGACATCATCTTAAAAGTACTGCTGGTGGGATTTGTTAGCTTGGTTATGGAGTATGAGAGAAAGAGAAAAGTCAAGGATAACACCAGCTTTTGGGGACTGAGCTGCTGGAAACATGGGATTGTCATTGGCTGAGATGCGGAAGACTGGAGCAGGGCAGTTCTTGAGGGGAGAAAGCGACACTTTAATTTGGGGTGAGTTAAGTTTCAGCTATTTATGAGAAGTCACGTAGTCAATTGGATACATGAGTCAGGGGTTCAGACGAGGGGGTCGGGCAACAGTTGTGAATTTGGAAGTCATTGGCATACATCTCTAAGATAATATTTAAAGCCTTCACAGATATCAATAGTTGTGTCGGAAAGAGGAGCTCTTGGTCATGGCCGGGACAACAGAACTGAGACAATAAAAATAACAAGGGTAATAGTGATGATGGCAACTACCACTTACTTATGCATCTGACTGCTTACCTATGTTGTCTCATTATTTCTAAAAGCCACCCTTGGAGAGGTTGAAGTAATCTCTGTTTTACTCATATTGAAAGTCAGACTCGGGGAGGTTAAGTAAATGTTGTTAAATACATTGATTAAGTCCGTGTGGCTGTTGCTATGCTGGACATCAGGAAGCAGATCACAGCTCAGTTTAAGAAGTTCAAGGGCGTGGTCCTTCTGTCGTCTTTGAAGAACGCATTTCGGCCGAGAATTTCTGCCAGTTCGCCCCCCGCCTTCAAGTTACGTGTGTCCTGAAGATGGGGCACTTCAGGTGCCGGATGAAATAAAGCCTGAGGGGACACACAGTGCCACCCACACCAACACGACACACAATGTAAAGTAAGGGGGGAACAATTTGAAAAAGCGTTAGAGATGAGACATGAGAAGACAGGGTCACACTTCCCCTCTAAACGCCGGCTACAGTTTAAGCAAAGACATTACCAGCAGGTGCTTGTTGATTTCCTTTCCTGGTTTCGCTGTCAGAGGACAGCGCCCATCCTCCTGGAGGCAGGTGTTCGTGCCACACTGGCCGTCCACAGGCACCCTGCCCTGCTGCCATCTCCATTAGGTCTCGTCACAGGCAAATGAGTGCTGTGGACCCCATCTGGGAGAGTAAGGTCTGAGGGGTGACGTGACTTGTCCAAGGTCTGTGGCTAGTACGGGATACTGTTGAGATGTGAACTAGGCTCTCCGGATCCCCAAGCTCATGCCTGTTGCACCGCACTGCTCCAGAAAGGACAGCAGAGAAGAGGCTGGGATCCTGACAGCACCTCGGGTGCCGGATCATCCCAGGATCCCCGGCATGCAGTCCTGGGGATGGCCAGCAGAGGGGACCACGCACCCGGGTTTCTGCAGCCGGCTGCCTGAAGCCATGTTGAATGAGCAAATGTCTGCAGCAGACTATGAGATCTAAATGTCTCCTTGGCAGGAAATCCTCGAGGAGCACTGCGGGGTTGTGCAAACAGCCTTACAATGTCCGCTTGTGTGTGTGTGCTCGGCTTCGCCTGTGTCGCCCACAATGCTCTGTTTTTTTTGGATAATGGGGCTCTGTGGACCCATACGCCTTGTCATGCAAAGGGAGGGACCTGTGTTTGTCATAAATGGGCTCTTGTATGATTAATAGCCATGCGAATGAGCTTGCAGCAGCCGTTCAGCACCCGGCTTCACCTCTTCACGGAGACGGTGGTCTGAGTAGGCTTTCTTCCCTTGCCCCAAAGCAGCAGTGCAGTATTTATTGCTGAAAGGGAAATGACTTGTTTGCACTGTGGCTGCAGTTTTTGCCACGCGAGACAGGAGGTGCAGAAGCTAGTATTTGTTGTCAGGGGCTGATTGCATGCCAGATACTACACTAGCTACGTAATCTGCATATCTTATTTACTCAATAGCAACATTGTAAAGAAGTATTATGATTTGCATTTTACAGATGAGGGAAACTCAGATTCAGAAGAGTAGAACGACTTGCCCAAGGTGTCCAGAGCTCATGCTATTCCCATTAATTGACTCCCTTTCTTCTTCAGTGTGGTCTGTTGGTCCACACACTTGAAGATGCCTTTCCTCATCCCGTTGGGCTGCTCATACACTGGAATTGGTGATTTTAAAACAGATGAGGAGTTGCCATTCCTGGGCTTTGGTGTGTTTCTAGTACCTCCTGGAATTATATGCAAAAAAAAAAAAAAAAAAAATATGTGAGTCTGTGGATGTGTGCATTTTTCTGAAAAGGCTGATTTTCATCAGATTCTCAAAGTCATCTGTGACCATAAAACAACAGAGTCAAGCACCCCAAAATACTTCTATTTTGGGAAATGCTTATTTTCTCTGACCTCTTCCTGTTACCAATGACTATTTTCTCTGTTCAGTTTATTCACAACTGATATCTTACTGTTGCTATGCGGTGACTACTCATCTAACGCTTCCGATCCGTTTTGGCAGACATAGATGAAGAGGGCCGTGTGCTGGACCCATGTTTGGTGCTCAGTGGGGAGGAGTTGGGGGGGGATAAAGTGAAATGGGTGACATTCTGAAAACGAAGAAGACAGCCCTTGAAAAGAATTCACAGCAAAGGTGGTTCATTCAGCTTGGAAATCCAGATAGGAGGTTTCTGGGAGAAAATGCTATTTGATTTGGGTACTGAAAGACAGACAGAACATCTGGAGGCAGAGGAGAGGGGAAGGGCATTCCAGGCAAAGGGAATAACATAAGCAAAACAACAACAACAACAACAACAACAACCCAGAAGGAAGAAGGAGGCCAGAGCTGTTGGTACTGTCCAGATTCTGGTGTGACCAAAGTACAGAGTGTTCAAAGTTGCTGAAACTTGAAAGAGAGCTTTGGGTCAGATTTTATGGCCCTGAATACCATGTAAAAAAATTGTCCTCCTCTTAATTTGACAGCCAGCTTGGAAACGTTTATGCTAAACCGCGCCTTCCTTCTACCCAGCTAACCCCTGGGAAGAGCCAGGTCTCCAAGTGCTCAGCAAACCCACCCCACCGCCCCTTCCCTGTCCAGCCTGTGTTGATGGTCCTCATCACGTGCTTGGGGTTCAAGCCAGGGATTTTATTCGAGAACGTTAGTTTGATCTGCCATGAAGAAGACGTTGAAAGCCAGCCGGTTGCTCACTTCAGAAACTGGAAACAAAAGCAGAACCACTCCCGCCTCTGCCATTTCAAGGGAGCTTTGCAGCCCCTGCGATGTCCTCAATGCTGGAGATGAAATGGAGCGTGCCAACCTCCCTGGGCTTCAAATTCTTCAGGTTTTTAGTATGTGAAATGTTTTTTGTTGGTCTTTTTGGTACTTACATAATTTTTGACATCCCACATTCCGCCCCCCCCCCCCAGATAAATTTGACCTGGGACGTAAAACCCCTAATGTTTTGACCTGTCAATTCCAAACGTCACCTTTGGTACACAGGTGGACCCCAGTTTAGGAAAACTCAGCATCTGAAAATCTAGACCCACGAATCAAGTCAACCCACGGCCCTGGGGTGGGTGGGATTCTTCAGGGGCCTTCACTTCCCAGAAGAATTCCTTTCAATAACACCTCCCTGTGCCTCAACACACTAGGTCATATTTCACCTACCACGCGACAGTGAACCGTGGAGGCAAAGACACTTCAGGCACAAATGTGGGATCCAGCTGCCCATGGAATGAAAACCAGGCAGAGACCAGGAAAAGCTTTTTTTTTTTTTTTTTTTTTTAAGTGTTATATTGTAAGATAACAGAAATGGAAGAGATTTAATTCAGCAGCATTGATTCTGCACGTGGCATTTCCTATGACATGCTGAGAGACTGGTACATGATCTCAGGTGCTTGCAGTATCTGGGGGTTGCGTTCGAGGGGGTGAGAGAGGTGGAGATAGTGACTATCGGCCGTACCGAAGCCAAGAGAAGGCATGGAGAGGGGTGGATCTTGGGGAGATGGGAGAGTTAAGTGGGTAGAGTTTGGTGAGAGAATGGATCTGTGGAGTATAGTAGATGGGGATGTCTCAGATGACACTCAGGCTTCTGGCTCATGTGATTAGTTGAATGATGGTGGTGCCTTTTATGAACAAAGGAAGGGGGAGGATATTTGGGAAAGATATTAACCCCTCCCTCCAAATCGCTATGCTTTCAGGAAATCCATTTAGATTTACGGGCGTGGAGTTGAGGAGGGAGGTCCAGTTTGGGGCCGGAGGTTGAGAAGTCTTCAGCATATGGGCAAAAGTTGGGAGTCGGGAGGGTCCCACCTGAGAGGAGGGAGAAAGGTACGAAGAAAGACAACTGGAGGCCAACACTTAAAGGTTACATGGAGGAACTGGAAACTTGAGAAGGAATATTCAGGGAGAAGAGAGAGGAACAGAGATCTTCCGGGATCATCTCTGCAGCTCCTCCCTCTGACGAAGGGGCTGCCGGGCGCCTGTTGACCCACTTACTTAAGAAGGAATTCTGGGAAAATGGAGATTTGTAATCCAAGAGAACTGCCAGTGTTTAATCTAAAACACTGATGGTCAGAACAGCCCAGATTTGGGGTAACTTCTTGGTGTTTTGGTGTTTCCTTTTGGTTTCTAGGCTGCACTGAGGCCAACCCAGAGAAGGGGAATAAATAACTTGCCCAGGGAAAGGCAATTCCAAGACTAGAGCTCAGTCCCTAAGCTGCTGGCTCTGCAGGGAGTCACTTTCCCTTTGAAATTAGGCAGAACTGGCCTGGGTGGGCTGAGACCGTCAGCCCTCCTTCGAGCTAAGGGACAGGCTGACCAACCAGTTTGCTCATAACCGTGTTCTTGATTTCACAAGTGAAAGGGAACAAATTCACTAATGATTTCCCAGTGGTGGGCCGGTCCAGCGCAAAACCCCAGTTTGATTGTTTCCATATTCGCTACCATTTGAAACTGGGGGGCATGCTGACTGGCATCCCTAAAAAAGAATTGGATTTTGCCCTCATTTCTTGGAGGCTTTTTGCTGCTATAATATTGATGTTTACGGGGAAATTAGCTATGATGAGGTAATAGTCTATTTTAGAAAACTGAACTCAGATATCGAAAGGGCTATTTTAAACCTGCACTTAATCGTTTGGTTCCATAATGGTCTCTTGGCTTTTTTTTTTTTTTTTTTGAGAATTCCCACGGATTGCCTTACAACTGGACTCTAGCAGTTTGAATTCCCTGGGGAACGCCAAGCCCTTTTGAGGGACACCATGGTATTAATGATAGATGAGAATATTCAAGGCATTTTCCCATTTGAGTGCCATTACTTGTAGTGTTAAAACGTTTTGAAAACACATTTTAGCCATTAACTCATTTTTATTGTCAGATGAAAGTGCTTTAATAGACTCACTCTACTTCAGTTTTCCTCCTTCGGCTCGGAATGAAATCATCTGTTGGATTCTTGGCAACCCATTCGGCAACACAACAGAGAACCTTATGACTTCATTACAGAAGCGGCAGATGGGGGAGCGCCTTGCAGCCCAGCCCAGCGATCTAAAATCGCTAACCTGGCTTAGCACATTTCAGCTCCCGGAATTTATAAGCTGAGCCAACATCATTCCATCGGGGCATTTTTCCCTCCAGCAAAACAGGTGCTTATTTCGTTTAGGCAGCGTACCTTGATTTTAGTTGAGAAGTTATTTTTTTAAGCCCCCTCTTTTGTATCTGATACATTACAGGCTGATGGTTAACCGGTTTTGCTTATAATTCAAAGCCGTCAAGTTGTGGAAAAGCAGTACGTGCGGGAGAGGGCTCTGTGGCTACCAGAGAAAAGGTGTGTGAGCTGTAAGAATAGCAGTCTCTCAGAGCTGCACTCTCCTCCTGGGGCATCTCCCTGGATGCCGCTGGTGGTTCGCGGAAGGCAAGCCAAAGGGGTTGTTTGCTTTGCAGGGCGGTGTGGGGAGTCCGCAGGCCTCTGGTGTCACTGGCAGCGGCTGCCTTCCTGATTGTTGTCATGATTTCTGCAGCTCTGAACCTTGTCGATCAGGCTGGAAGTTACATCGTCTTAATAGCCCTCCTAAAGACGGACAGTCCCCGGAAACATTCCCAAAGCCGGAACTGGCCTGCTTTTCGCAGTTCTGCTTAGAGAAATCTCAGGGCACTACTGCAGTTAGGAAGTTAGACTTCTGGGAAAACTGGGAAGACGTATGGTAAGGCTGGTAGCAGGATCCAGCCGGAGGCCCTGGCCTGAGGCCAGAGAGCAGGTTCCCCTTGGAGCTCTGCTTTCTCGCCTGAGCAAGTAACTGACCAGGTTAGCAGCTCCTAGATTTTTGAATTTCGTCAACCAGTAAAATTTCGAAATAAACCTTGGGGACTTAGGGTGCGGCGATCACCTTGCTTTTGTAAAATAAATGAAAACGCTGCTGCGTGATAATGTTTGAATAGCTTTAGTTTTCTGCGTGGCCCAAGACGTAGACTTTAGTTTTTCTTATTTTGCCCTTGGCTCGTCGATGCCTTGGAACCACTGGGCAGAGCAGTTTTAAGGATTTCTTATTTTTTCAGGGCCACCCGTGGGCCAGGCCCTGTGCTAAGTGCTGGGGACACAGTAAGGTGTAAACACGGCCCTGCCCCAGAAGACCTTGCATCAAGAGAGATAAGGGAACGGGCGTGAGTCACAGTCCAGGCTGGAAGACACGGTGATATGGTCATCACAGCACGTTAGGTGAGCAGAGAGAGGCAGAGCTCACTCAAGTAGGTGGGTTTTCCTTTCCCTGAGGTCAGGCCAAAGGGTAGGGAGAAGTCAGGGGACTCCTGAAGGCTCTGGTTTCCAAACTCGTACTTGAAAGGGAATTCCACGGAGGCCCTTGCCGAGGACCGGTGCTTAGCAGTCAGACGGAATTGGATGCCAGACCCCGCTCTGCTCCTTGTGGTCTTGAGCAAGTCTCTAAGTCTTTAAGATTCTTCCTTTATCTCTAAAAATTGAGATAATAACAATTCCTCCCTCATGTGTGGCTGTAAAATTTAAGATATGGTGATACATGAGAAGCTGTCATCACTATGGCCTGCAAAGCATTAAGAAATGCTGGTTGCCATTGTAATTGTAAACAGAAGGAGGAACATGTGCAAGGGCCCTGAGGCACTAAAGAGCGGGGCTCCTTTAGAGAAGGGCAGGGTGTGAGTGGAGTCAAGGGTCCCGGGATGGGGAGGAAGATAGGGGCCAGGGGCCAGGTGTCTCTGTGCCCGGGGCATGTTATCTGGGTGCGCTATTCCCTGTAGGCACTGCGGGGCAGTGGAAGCATATTAAGCAAGGAAGTAACATAATCAGATTTGTGTTTAGGAAGAGGGCTCTGCCAGTCGTATGGAGATGAATGGCAGGGTAACGAGACTGGCGTCAGGAAGATAGGTTTGGGAGCTGTTTCTGGATGCAGGTAGGCTCTGCTGAGGGTCTGAAGTAAGATGACCAAGGTAGAGACAGAAAGAAGTGCACAGTTTTATGAAGCGTCTGGTGGTGTCCTTGTTAGGTAGCTGATTATTAGCGTGTTCTGGTGAGACCTGGTCAGCCTGGAACAGAAACCCTCCAGTGGCAACAATACACTGAGCTGTACTTTTTATGTCTTAAAGAATGGATTTAGGGGTGACTGGGTGGCTCAGTCAGTTAGGCTTCCGACTTCAGCTCAGGTCATGATGCTGCAGTTTGTGAGTTCGAGCCCCGCATCAGGCTCTGTGCTGACAGCTTGGATCCTGGAGCCTGCTTCGGATTCTGTGTCTCCCTCTCTCTCTCTCTCTCTGCCCCTCAGTGGCTCACGCTCTCTGTCTCCGTCTCTCTCTCTCTCTCAAAAACAAACATTAAAAAAATTAAAAAAAAAAAAAAAAGAATGGATTTGATGTCCCATTTACTCTTTGTTTGGGTAGACAGAGCGTGAGACTGAGAGGCAGGACATCTCCATTCTGGACCCTTCTTTGGCCCAAATGTATTGTGTGTCCTTGAGCAAGTGCTTTTTTGTTAAATAAGAGCTTTAAAAAGATGATCCCGGTTCTAATGTAGAATGTATTGTGAAGACATTTGGGATTATGGATCAGGAAGCCCAGAATCCAACTGGAAGACATTGGGAAAGATACTTTCTATACCTGACCCGTGAGTTCTGATCTGTAAAACGGGTCCAATAATACCTTTTCTACATTTAACACATGCTCATGGTGAGGAAGAATGTGGCCAGACGCATCTTTGACAAAGATGTGATGTTATATAAATATGTCATTGTTGTGTTCATGACTGGTCTGTGGATTACATGCTATGTTGCAGAAAAATATTAAGATCGACTAGAACTTCTTATTCCCCCAAATACTGATTTATAAAGAATCAAAGTTTTTGATTTATTAATATCTTTGTAATATCTTTGATTTATTAATATCCCTGTCTTACCAGCGATGCTAAGTATTGTAGATTCTTGAAGGTATTGGCTCACTTAAAATGCTAACAGAACCTATCCCTTCTGATAGAGGTATTGGGTATTTATCATCTTAGACCCTAAGGAAAAACATTAGAAAATAAAACTCTGTAGGACTACTGTTTGATCTATTTTTTTTTTCTCATCTTCTATTCTTTATTGATCAAGGTGGTCTTGGCTTAGGAATTCTCTTTTCAGATAGTCCTAGCTACTCAAGAAATCTTCCAAGTGCCTATTCATGAAGATTGGTATTGAAGTTCTGCTGTATGCAGGGAACAGTCAGCATTCACACTAATGCTTGCACCCTGTGCTCGAGTCCTTTGTTATGTCTTATAATAAACAAATTCCTCACAAACTACGACCACGTTTTTTAAAAGCAAGCTCAGATTGGTTTTATTTGGTTTTATACTCCGGGAATACAGCTAATACTATTATTCAATATTTTTTCTTCCAAATGAAAACAGAGTTCCAAATTTAAAAAAAAAAAAAAAATACACGTGTGTGTGTGTGTGTGTGTGTGTGTGTGTGTTAGCAGAGAACTGTTTTTCCAGACGGTCATTGTTTTCCACTGAGCAGGCTTAGAGCTAAGTCCCGTGGAAGTGGTTTTGTGCTCAGAGCCAAGAAAGTAGTCGTAGAAAACACCATGTGCACATCCCAAATTGTCACCCTTGGGAGATGAGAGCCTCCCTTGGCAGGAACGTGAGGGCCGTCTCTACAGGCACTGTTAACACACCTAGAGTGACTGGAGAAACACCCTCCTCCTTCGAGACTATTTGGGGAAAAAGTATGAAAGCACCCACTTCAAAATTATACACCAGTAACAGAACCTTGAGGAATCAGACTTCGGTACTGGGAAGACTTGCTGAGTCACCATCCAGCTTGTGACTTTTGTTCTCCTCTCCTCTCTAAACCCCCTTCCCCTCACCCTGCCCCACACACCCCCAGCTGGAGAGCTTCTCTGGGCCAGTCCAGATCCGAAGGATTGCCCTTGGGGCAGCTCACTTCTTTTGTGCCAGCTTCTCAGGGAGACTCCACCCCCTGCGGTGTTCAGTTCCCTCCCTGTCTACACCAGTGAGTGGTGCTAGTGTGGAACAGGCCACTTTGGAATGGAAGGGAACAGGAGCAGTAGACCCTCTTCCAAAAAAAGAAAGTGCATGTGTACAATAACAGCCCATCCTGCGTGCACTTTCCACAGATCGTGGCCTCCCAGGGTCCCCAGACGGAGACCTCCTGGGGGTCTGAAGTTCCAGGTCTTCTGCTATGGGGAAAAGAGCATAGACTTCAGGGTCCCAGACTCTCTCTCTGATTCTCCTGTAGTCCTCAGGAAGATGCTTTAACCGCCCGAGCCTCTTTTTCTTCCAATAAACGTACAGATAATGACAGCCAGCCGAAGGGTTGCCGGGAGGTTTGAGTGAACTAAAGTATGCGAAAGCTCAAACATAGTGCCAGGCACACAGTGGGCACTCAACGAAACGTGGATTTCTCGGGGCGTCTAGGTGGCTCAGTCCGTTAAGCGTCCGACTTCAGCTCCGGTCATGATCTTGCAGTTTGTGAGTTGGAGCCCCGCGTCAGGCTCTGTGCTGACAGCTCAGAGCCTGGAGCCTCTTCAGATTCTGTGACTTCCTCTTCCTCTGCTCCCTCCCTTCCTCGCACTCTGTCACACGTGCTGTTTCTCTCTCTCTTTCAAAAATAAATATTAAAAAAAAATTTTTTTAAACTGTGGATGCTCTTGTCCCTCTTAGGTACAATAATGTAATAAAAAGCTATAGTGTCTCTGATTGGTTCTTAAGATGTACCAAGTACATACTGTGACTTTCACATTCAGTTAACATTTCTGAGCACCTACCACTTATCAGAAATTTATTATATGCTTCCTGGGTAGATCACATTCTTAAGTCGGTTACGGTCTCCCTGCCCAATAGAATCGGCATCCCCTGAGTACTGAGGCCATGCCTTCCATTATTGCATACCTCACCCCCACGTGTCCTGTGTATTGAGGGCGTTTAACAAGTCATTGACCGTTTCCCTCAGGTCATTATTAAAGGTGGCTTTTTTTATTTTAAAAAACAAAGGGGAAAAAGAAACTTCCCACCAAACTGCTGTCAGAGTCCCTTGTCTTGGAATAGGAGTTCGCCTTTTCCTTCTTTTTCAATAGGTCACTATCATAGAATCAGTGTTGAGGAAGGCTAACACTGGAGGGAACCAAGCCTCCTGGGACTGAGTGGGCAGTAATCCTAACGTCCTCTGCTTTAAACTGCTGGCAAATCTGCGTGTCACCCCTTTGTCCTTTGGCATTCCATTTCTTGTCCGTGGAGGTGTTTCGTAAGCCACTTTGGTGTGTCGTTAGATGTTCATGTTTTCCTTAAACTTCCTGCTATATTTATGAAATGGGACACAGTCATAGACATAACCATTTGGCTAACATGTGCAATTTTCAAGGATTTTTCTAGCATTTACTAAAAGAGTGTCCTACTTATTCCTATTTTCAAAAGCGTTTATGTATGCTTGGAATTTTTGTGATGGAAATAGGTAATGATCTATAGAGTTATCGGAAGACCCCAGCCTCAAATTATTACAGACTTACATAAATATTGGTTTTCTGAGAATTTTGGGGTTTTTAATAAGTATTTATATACTTTTTAATCAGTTTCTATATTTAATCTGAATACTCCTAAATTTTCTACTTCTAGAAAATATATCTTCCTCCTATGTATATTTTGAAGATGAAATAAGAAGAATCTATCTAAAATACAATGTTTGGCATGTAGAAAGGTATCTTAAAGTGCTAGCTTTTAATGCCTTTCCATCTCGGTCTGGTGATAGTGAAAGCTTTTTGCATGAAGAAACATGGATTGGGGCACCTGGGTGGCTCAGTCGGTTAAGTCTCTGACCCTGGATTTCAGCTCAGGTCATGATCTCACAGTTTGTGAGTTTGAGCCTCACAGAGACAGCAGCCTGGAGCCTGCTTGGGATTCTCTCTCTCCCCGTCTCTCTGTCCCTCTCTCACTCAGGCTCTCTTTCTCTCTCAAAAGAAATAAATTTAAGAAAGAAAGAAAGAAACAATTAATCTTCCAAGACCAAACATGAAGGATGAAGAAAAATGCACCTTATTTGAGTCAGAGGACATTGCATTTCTTTGATTCTCTGCATATCTTAAGCCATAACATGAGTTGTAATGCTGAATAATGGTAACTAATATTTGCATGGCATTTTACAGTTATATGCAATGTTTTCACACCCATTTTATTTAGTCCTTGCAAGAACGTTGCACAGAAGATATTATTATAGGACTGTCGTGCAGATGAGGACCCCAGGTCTCACAGCCAAAATGACTTGCTCCGGAAAAATGGGAGAATTGGATGGTTATTTATGTTTGTGCAGCTTTTTCAACTTTTTCTGTGTCATCTCCTTCATCTACTCCTTACACTATATATCTTTTGAGAGCATCCGTTGGCCATGTTGTTCTTTTGACTTACTCTGCTTCAGATTCTCAATACTATGTCTTACTCTTTGTCAGCAAATCTCAGCTTGCAATGCCATGGGAAAATAGGTCCAGCCAATAGCTAAGGCCAACATGCCAAGGACCCAGTGAAACAGATACCCACACATCTTTGCTTTGGTAGGGAAGGGACAGTCCTAGAAAATCCAGCCGTGGAAGAAGACTCATGTCTCTAAGAGCAAAAGGCCATCCAGAGTGGAAACTGATGGAAAGAGAACCACCTTCCGATGGTATTCTCCAAAAGCAGGAGACATCCCAAGTAAAAGAGTCAGAGAACGTATTTGCAGGACCCACCCCTTCATAAGTACTTATCCAACTGGTATGTCCTTTTCCTTTCTCTTCATCTGATAGCCAAGACCTTGGACTCTTCCCTTGCTGCCCCCCTGCCAGACTCTCCTTGCAGAAATGAATTCAGATCTCACAACACTCAGGTGCACACTGTGGCTATAGCAAGTCCCAGGAGGACTTTACTTTAAGATGATCTTTGAAGATGTTAAAGGAATTGTGTGTGTGTGTGTGTGTGTGTGTGTTTAAAGTAAGTCTAAACCTCACAATACAGACACATTCTATTTTCAGTAATAAAAACGCTCTAGACCTTGTTGCTTCATCTCTTTTATGCCTGGAATCCCTCGTACCATCCTCCTTTGTGACTTCAGTTTCTATTATTTTAGTACTTTAGCATCTGTGTTTTTTGATATACTTCTCTCCTTCAAACTGGGTTCTCCTCCCCCTCTTATATTACTGGGGAGACCTTTCCTATCCCTTGAACTTACATAAACAGCATAGAAACCACCAAGAATCATCATCAGAATCATCATCCTTGTTTTAAGGGACTCGGGTTATGGCTCTCCTACAAGACCCAGAGCACCTGCTGGGTTTCTCTCTTCTCTCTGGCATATGTCCCCACGCTGTAGGGGAGAATGACAAGTAGCTGGCATCCCTTGGACAGACCCAGCAGCAGGACACATTAGAACTGTAGCCATGGAGTTAACCAAATACAACGTGGAAACCAGAGTTCGCGCTTTCTCATCAGCCCCGTACTGCCCACCAAGCTTCCCTGCCTGCCACCCGTTTGGCCGCAAAACCTCTTCTGTACCCACGGGAGCCCTGAGACTTGGCTTCTCCCCAGACATGACTTCCTCTGTCTACTCTTAGCCATAGGAAACTTATCTTTGTCTCAACTGTCTCTTAGCTATGATCAATTTTTCCTTTTTTCTTTTTAATAAAAAAAAAATAGTAGAACAAGAAGCTCTACTTCTTTAGCATAACCCATTTGCTTTTATTTTCCGGACACCAAATCTTGAAAGAGAACATTTTTCTCCTTTGCTTTGGCCCGCCCGCAGAAGCTCAGGTCCAAATTGAACACTTGTCTCCAGTAAACATGAAGACTTTATGGCCCAGATGACCTATAATTCACATACTACTTGCTCTTTATCTTCCTGTTCCACTTTTCTTTCTTTCTTCTCCCCACTTGTGCTATGTAAGTATTTGCATTTTCTAATAGTGCGTAATAACTTATCTTATGTTCTTTTATGGAACAAGATGAAATATTAAAAATAATCATCGTATTAATGAATTAAACCATCTCATTAGTAACGCGCTGCATAGCAATGGATTTTGTATGCATGGAGGAGCTCTTTGCAAAGAGCAGTCACTGCCATGAAGGTCATGGCTGGGGCTGTGGTGCAAGCCCCATGGGTGAGGATCCCTTCCAAGTGGAACCTGGGGTCTCTTCTCAGTGACTGTCTGTGTGATGTTAACTCACTTTGTAGACCTTAAGCCAGCATACACTTCTGTGGGTTCTTGTTGACCTTGAAGAGGAATAGAAATCCTCAAATCGTTCTGTACTTATTCAAAGAGTGTGTATTGAAATGCAGCTTTCATAGGACTGCGCTTGACCCCTAATACTACATAATGTTCCACAGTCATTGTTGTAGACATTTCCTGTTTGGGGTATGAAACATCTAGAATATTGGGAGTTCCTTAATTGACCCCAGTTGATGTTAGAATCATGTTCCAAAATGTTTGACTACATGAGCCAACCAGCTTAAATAACATCTTTTATTCTTTTGAACATCTAGAATTCTGTAGCCAAGTGATATTTGATTGTATCTCCACGTGTATTCCTTTCAGGCTGTTGCTAATTTCCAAGGATTGACATATTTCCCACCCAGGTAGTCTGACAGTAGAATCATACACAAGACAGAGTTTTAGGAGGCAGCTAAATCCATTCAGGTCTCTTGCGACACATTAATAGCACAAAACCAGGAAAATCAAGAATATTTAACTTCCATTAGGGCATTTTATGTGGAAGCTGGGATTGCTATTAAACTGTAGAATCATCTTACTACCAGAAGTGTCTCCAGGTCTGAAGTGGAACTGTTCATTAAGCTGGAAACAGATTCTTTCCAAGAGACCCCAGGAGGGTTTGTGAATGTTGCTCAGCAGTAGGGATGGACCATACCAGTTCTGAGCTTCTGAATTTGGCAGGATCTACCTCATACAGGGCTTTTGCTCAAAGGTATCTTAAAAAGAAATGTGCATGGGAGGAAGAGAAAAATGACAGAAAGAATAAGGAAGATTCTTTTTGGAAGAGCAAAGCATGGTGTTTGCTTCCCAGTGTGTGCATACACGTGTGTGTATGCGTGTGCACCCACGTGTATGTGCATGCCCAGATATTCAGATACCACGAGATGGGAAAAGTCTAAGAAGTATCTTGTCCAACCTTCTGCCCAACACATAATTCATTTTTGCAATATTTTTGCAGGCTGGTAGAACACATTTCTACTTAAACACCACCAGTTACAGGAACTTCACTATTTCACAAGGCACAGCCCTCAATACTCAGACAACTCTAATGTTTTGTTTTTCATGACTCTGAATGAAGATCTTCTTCAATTATTTCTTCAGTGGCCCAGCTCTCTTCCCTAGAGCTGCATGAAACCTATTAATCCACCTTCCATAGGATAATCCTAAATAAGTATTTGAAGGCTGTTATAATCATCATAATGATTATGGTGGTATCATCATCATCATTATTAACACTGGTAGTACATGACATTCCTTGAGCACTTCCTGTACGTGATGTGCTAAGCGTTTTATATTTCTATCTCATTAATCCTCAAGACTCAATGAAATAGGTAACATTTCACTTATTTTATTTTATTTTGAGAGAGAGACAGAGAGAGAGAGAGAGAGAGAGAGAATGAGTGGGGGAGGGACAGAGAGAGAGAGGGAGAGAGAGAATCCCAAGCAGGCTCCATACTCAATGGTAAGCCCTATGTGGGGTCTCATGACTCTGAGATCATGACCTGAGCCGAGATCAAGAGTTGGAGGCTTAACCAACTGAGCCACCTAAGTGCCCTGAAATTGATAAATTTCAGAATCTCATTTTACGGATGAGAAAACCGAGGTTTGGAGAAGTAAGGCAGCTTGCCCTGGGTAACAGAACTAGGATGGAAATCAGGCTTCCCCAGTCTCTTTTCTGGCTCCACATTAGTGACCTATACTGTGGATGATGTGTGCAGGTGTTTTCTCTTGGGAGGATTATGGGGACTAGACTACCACCTTCTGCATCCAAGGGAACTTCTGGCTGCATACTGTCTCACACAAAGCATTCTCCTCTCATCACATCTTTCTTACAGTGGTGTATTTTTAGGAATTCCTGTGTCAGCATAAACACTGTTGGAAGCCCTGTGCAGAGAAAACTGCAGCCTTGCGGTTTTCTTTTACTGGTCCAATGATTTTTCAAGTTGATCCTTTACAAACTGAGGTGTCTGAGTCGTGAGTTAGAGAAATGCCTTCCAAAGAGCACAGCATCCAGCATCAAACTGTGGCTCCATGAGTAGGTGCCGAATGATTGAATGGACCAGTGGCCTCCTGAAGAAAATAGTTTAATGTCTAGAGCTGAAAGAAGTAGAAATTTTGTGTTCTACCTCAATAATAACTATTTCCCTATTCTTTCTTTTTTTAAGTTGGGATTGCAAATATGTATCAAATTTGTATTTCTCTGCTGGTTTGATTCACCCATGCAATTATGCTATAATTTCATTGAAAATAACTTTTTGGATTAATATGAATACTTTTTCATGTTTACACTTCATGAAGTACCCAATCTTGTTACCACTGAAATGTCAAATTATGAGAGCTTCTGACTTTCCAGCTAGTTGCACCTCTGGGAAATCTGGCCTCCTCCACAGGCCATGAGGGGTCTCCAGAGCTGTAAATCTGTGTTTTCTAAACTCCTTTCTCCAGAAATTTTAAGAAACTGACCTTTCTGGAAAGATATTTTAATAATGCTCTTGTTGTGCTTGTCCATTAACATGGTATATTCTCACATCAGTGGAAAGGAAACAAAGCAATGCTGAAGTATTAACTGTAAAGATTCAAGGACTTGGTGAAGGGCAAAGGGAAACCCATAAATACACCTAAGCCCTGCCTCCTATAACTAAAGTACCTGATTCTTAGAATAGAGTGTTCTTTGGTTAATTGTCATTATTATGAATGAGACCCAAGATACAAGTGTATTCTTCAGAGACAGCTTGTGATGTTTTTCTCACTGTCATACTTTATATGTTTTACACTGGATATCCCTAACTTCTGGAGAGCCAGGACCTCACAGATGTTTATCCTACCCTGATTCAGGAAGGAGTTGCTAAGTTAGAAGTTATCTGGTGTGGAGATATTTTATATCAGATGCAGCTATTGGAAGTCCAGAGTGATGTACACAAACTAGTAAAATATGTCCAACCCTTTAAGAAGTCTATTTTTTTCTTTAAAAAAAAAAAGTCTATTTTTCATCCTTTTAATGGTATTTGATTTTGTATTGCCTCTCCTAGGTTTGCTGGGATGGGAAACCTGCTCAAAGTCCTTACCAGAGAAATTGAAAACTATCCACATTTTTTCCTGGATTTTGAAAGTAAGTTCCAAAAATCAAATGATAATGACGGGAACCTTTTACTTTCTTAATAGCTTGTTGATAGAGAAGTTATAACATAAAGATTTTATATGATACTTAAATCCAAATGTTACCGTTTGTTCTTTCTGAGTCTTCAAAGATCATTTTATTTCTTTCTTTTCCTGTTATTTTTTTAAGAAACCTAATAGGAAAAATTTTTAATGTATGTAGGGTTTTCTTGGATTTTACAACCAGTCAGCTTTCATCAGCTAGCATCAGTCATCATCATGTATTTTTCTTAATAATTTTTATGAAATGCTATGTCATATTCTAAAGAAAAATAGTATGTATACTAATTTATGTAGATTAATATAACAAATATCACTAGACACAAAAAAATTTATAAAACTAGAAAATAGGCTTACAGATTATTTTTGAGTCATCTCTGTTTTTTATGTTATTTGATTGCACAAAACTATTTCAAAATTTTGAGATACCCCCCTTTAATTTGAAGGTTATGTTTCTTTTATGAAAAATTTATTTTTTTTTCTAAAGTAAAGTGGCTTGTGCATTATGACTGAATAAACATAGAGGCTATTATTCTTATCTTGTTTATTTTCTTGGTTGAATATATTTTCAAATGAGTGACACATTCATGTTTTATCAACTAAGCTTATGGTTCCACCTTCACTCCTGTATTCCCCCTTTTCTAAATTACAATTCTGCAATAGCAAGAACATTAAATGTTCCTATTCCCAGTGTTCACTGTTGCAAACTTTAATCTGCTTTAAACTTTAAGTTTTCAAGTATCTACTTAGATCAAAAAATAAGTCAGAATTTCATGGCATATATTTTAAACTTGCTAACAGAGATTTTCTAAGTAAATGTTAGAAGACCCTTTCAAGATACAGTAAAGCAAAAGATGACTGCTCCCTAGATATGCCTTTTCCGAATCTTTCATGAGTCTAAAATAGCTACTTGGAAAGGAAAAGTACTCCCAAAACTCATGGGTCCTAAAAAAAGTGTTGAATCTAGATTATATTCCATGAGGATATCTCACTTCTGATTTAACTCATTTTGCTGGTATCATTGCTTGGACTGTTTGGTTGGTTTTGATTGGGTTGGGCTGGGTTCGGTTGGGCTGGTTGAGTTGGGTTGAGTTGGGTTGGCTTGTGCTTGGCTAGGTTTGGTGAGGTGGCATAGGTGGCCAGGGGTGTAGGTGGGAACTCAACAATAGAGTGATTTGACACATTGAAAGGAATGGGCTTTTTTACTGGTGTAACTTTTGCAACTCCCGCATACATATCTTTGTTGTTGTTACTATTGTTGTTAAAATGAAAATTTGTTAGTCACTTTAAAGAATTTTACAAGATAAATCACCTCTTATCCTACCCCCTCATATTACTACTTGCATGTTTAGTTGATTCCTTCCACTTCTTGTCGCACGCGTTTTACACTGTTGCAACTAGCACGTACAAAGTCCAAAATAGACGTGAAGGTAAAATACCCCATTCACTCAAAACTTGGGAGGCATATGAACACCTAAGGTAGTCAAATGTCTGCACTTTTTTTTGAAGCTCTAAATTCTACACACATCTGCACATGCTGCTTATAATTGCCTACCAGGTTCAGTGCCCCCCATTTGTCTATTTACCTGTTTTGGGATTCTTGGCTTTCTGTGCTTTTATAAAGAGTAGTATTGAGTTCCTTGTCAAGTCTAATTTTAAAAGCCTTCCAAGTGATAAGATAAAAATCTTCAGGGATTTAAAGCACTGGTTTTCAAAGGGTGTTCTCTGGAGTACCAGAGTTCGGAGGTTATTCCTCAGGGGATCCCCAGCCCCTGGCTATAGCAGAGGGACTGCTCTCTTTCTTTCTTATGACCCAGTACTCTGGTCTGCTCAGTCTTGTAGTTTGAATAGTTCCTTAACTTTTTCTTATTTTTAAAAAGGTCATGGTGGCTAAAACAAAAACAAAAACAAAAACATTTAAACATCCTGAATTTTGATAGTGGCTTATGGTACTGAAACTCAATTTGTAGATATGTTAACAATTTCTTCAACAAGGAACATGTAGAATAGGTTCTCATGCCTTGTGGCTCATTAGGACTAGAGCAATAGTATTTAAGGAAAATATAAAACTATCAATTTATAGAAAATATATAAACTATTTATTTCCTCATCAATCCCAAGGAGAAGGTTAACATTATTTCACTGAGACTCTAAAAAGATAAATAACTGGACAGAAGTCAATAGTGAAGATGACTTCACTATGAAGATGGGAACGTGAACACAGGTTTCTGGCTTTTATCCTCCTTAAGTGCTTATCACAAGCAACCTCCATTTCTGACTAGGGAGGGACATCTTATTTCTCTGCGAACCAAGACATCTCATGGAAAAAATACTTTTTTCTTAATCCTGAAAACCCTATTTCCTAACAGTGATTTTCAAAACAGAATGATGATGGACCAGAAGGGTAGGAAAGGTCAGCTGTGGTCATGATTTTTCTTTAAGTCTGTAGATTTCAGCTCAACTCAGTAGTGGTATGTGGAATATGGGTACAAGTATCCATGTAAGGCAGGCAATGTCAGAGAGATAGAGCTAAACAAGGACGGTCATTGCCTAATGGAGTCTGAGGCTACTTTGCAGATAATATCAGCCCATAGTTCAAGACAAGATAAACTAAGGGGCTTAAGGGCGCACCACACCCTGGGAGTAAAGAAGGAGAAAAAAGAATGCATCTGGTTTCAGGAAACGGAAGACTGCGGAAGGAACTGGAGAAGTCTTCCAGCAAAAGGTGGCCTTTGGAATGGGTTTTAAAGAATGAGTGATTTTTCTATAGGCATACAGGGAGAAGAGTTTTCCAACAGTGGAAATAGGGATAGGAATGGAAAGGGCATGTTTGAAGAACAAGAAGCCCAATTTAGAGAGAATAGCACGTGCTTGCTGAAAGGAAATGCGGGCAGAAAGGGAAGGCTGGCTTGGGCTAGACCACAGCAGTTGCAGAAGCTCAGGGCTAACAGTCCGTAATCGGGTCTGTAACTGGGTTTGTCCTCAAAACGCATAGCTGAGGGGAGCTGGGTTGCTCAGTCGGCTGAGCGTCTGACTTCATCTCAGGTCATGATCTCACAGCTCCTGATTTCGAGCCCTGCATCGGGCTCTGTGCTGATGGCTCGGAGCCTGGAGCCCACTTCAGATTCTGTGTCTCCCTCTATCTCTGCCCCTCCCCTGCTCATACACCGTCTCTCTCCTTCAAAATAAATAAACATTGAAACAAGATTAAAAAACAAAACCAAAAAAGAATAGCTGAACTCCCTGAGGGAAAACTAGAAAACAGACAAGAGCACGGCAGGCAGGAATGTTAGGTGTGCTCATGCTTCAAGGGAGGTTGATTAAGTTGGAGGACTTTCCCTGGAAAAGAGGAAAAAGAGATTACACTATTAAGGAAGGAGAACATCTCACTAAGCCGAGACTAAACTAGGCCTGGACCCTACCGCTCAGGTTTGCAACCCAGCACTTAGCCCCATGGAACACTGATCGCCAAACAAAGCCTCAGTAACAGATGCTGGCCCTGTGAAGGAAAGGAATAGAACATGTTAGATTGAGGCAGTCAGGAGATCACAGACAGTAAAGAAGGAGGGAACGTGAGTGGATTCACATGTTGCAGAGTAGTCAGGATGGATAAGGCTTGGAAAGGGAATGGCAAGTTGGGCAGTGACTACCCCACTACTAGTGGCCACAGGAAAAACAGATTCAAGAGTTACTCCTTTGAGTATAGAGGCTGGATTACAAAGAGTTAAGGAGAAAGAAGGGGAGGGAGGAAGGAAGGCCAAACAGCATGTAGCAACAGCTTAAATGAATTTGGCACCTCTACTTTGAGTGTTGAATATTCTTTTTGAAGTCAGTGATGGAATATAATTGAACTGGGTCAAATAGATATAATTAAGCTGGGTCAAAATATAATACAAAATTAGACACATCTGTCCCAAGGTTTTCTAGTTGTGTAGATTTAATTTAAATTCTTGTCTGACCTTTGCAGTGAGTTCTATACCCTTTGCTCACATTTCTACACAGCCACTTGACATCTTTTTTATTGTTTTATTTTTCAACCCACTACTTTTTTTTTCCCCTTTTCCGTCTCTACTGTCATATTTCCATTTCTTCTTTGAAGGCTGGGAGACAGAGGGGGAGTAAAATGCAACCTAATCTTGCGTGAGTGATGGTTTGGGAGACACTGTACAGAAGACGTATGCCTGAAGGTCTGTTGATGATTGTTCAATTGAATCCACTCGTTAATGGCACCCAAAGTGGGCAGCAGACATTAGCCTTTCAGTGAAATCGTTCCAGTGATTCCCGGACTGAAATGATCATTAGAAACATCTGGTAGATACGGTTTTTACATAGTTGTCTGAAAGTCTCCCAAAATTCTGATTCAGTGGCCTAGTTCCAGGGATCTGCTTTTGCCCACATCTCCCAGGTGGTTCTGATGATTAACCAGTTTGGGAACCACATTTAACTAATGCATCCAAATGAGGCATTAACTCACCCTAGGGTTTGGGACAGGGGATGTAACCAAGCAACCTTTCCAAGATCCAGAGCTGAGTTCTCCAGAACTGGTCACCGAAAACTCCTTTTAGTTCTCGTTGCCCTGTTTTTCCCTTGCCACGTAGGCAGTAGAGAGTTAGCCGTTAATCACACCTATGACTCTAGAATGACACACTTCTTCGGTCCTTCATACAGTATCTGCCTTGGAGTGGAAGGTCTCTAAGACAGGTCAAAGTTCAAGTAGACTGAAATCTATGCAAGGTCACCTTGCTTCAAAGACGCTCTGTTTCAGTAAACAACTTGATCTATCAAAATATTCCATGGGGATTGAGTCGATGTTTCTCCCAAGATAAACAAATGACAAATAAGCACAGGAAAAAAAAACACAAAAAACATTCACTAGCCAAGAGGGAAACGCAAATCAAAACCACGAGATAGCACTTCGCCAGAGAGAGAGTGGAAAGTGTGGATGAGTGGGGCGCCTGGGTGGCTCAGTTGGGTGAGCTTCTGACTCTAGATTTCAGCTCAGGCCACGATTTCACAATTTCATGAATTAGAGCCCAGCATTGGGCTGTGAAGTTTGTTTGAGATTCTCCCTCTCTCTCTGCACCTTCCCCACTTGGACTCTCTCTGTCTCTCTCAAAATAAATAAAAGCGTTGGTGAGGCTGTGAAAAAATTGGAACCCTCGTACACTGCTGGTGTGAATGGAAAATGGTACAGATGGCTTGGAAAACAGTTTAGCATTTCCTCAAACACTAAACATAAAGTTACCCTATCACCCAATGATTCCACTCCTAGGTATATACCCAAGAGAAATGTATCCACACAGAAATTTGTGCATAAATACTCCTAGTAACATTATTTATAATAGCCAAAAAGTGGAAACAACCCAAGTACTCATCAAATCATGAATGGGTGAATAAAGCGTGATGTGTCCATTCACTTAAATATTCTTAAGCAATAAAAAGTAAAGTACTGATAGATGGATATATTGAAATAATTATGCTAAGTTAAAAAAAAAACAGTTACAAAAGAGCACATATTGTATAATTCCATTTATGTGGGATGTCTAGATTAGGCAAATCTACAGAGATAAAACGTTCATTAGTGGTTGTCTGGACCTGGGGGTGTTGGGAAGAAATGGGGAATTGCTAACGGGTTCAGAGTTTCTTGAGGAATAAAGAAAATGTTTTAAAATTAATGATGTCGGTGGTCGTACAACAATGGCAATATACTAAACATCACTGAAATGTATACTTGGGATGAGTAAATTATATCACGATAAAGCTGTTACAATAATAATAACAATAATAACAAGCATCTTTTGGAAAATCTGATTTCTTGCTTCTGGTTAATTCTGAAGCCATTCCATCTGCTCAGAATAGATAACTTCTCTTCTTTGCCCGACTGTTCCACTTTTTAACATTTATTTTTATTGAGGCATAATTTATATGCACTGAAATGCACAAGTCTTAAGTGTATATTTCAGTCAATTTTGACAAATACCACACTCTGTCAAGACAGGATGTTTCACTCCAGAGAGTTCCAGTATGCCTCTTCTCTGGCAATCCCCTGCCCCTGACAAACACCCAGAAACAACTACCGGTCAGATCTGATTTCTATCTCGAAGATTAATTTACCTAATCTATAAGGTCTTGAACTTCATATAAATGGAATTATACAATCTATGCTTTTTTGTATCTTCTTCTCCTTCAACATAATATTTTTGCTATCCAACCATGTTATTACGTGATGCTAATTTGTTCCCCCTTTTTGCTAAATACTCTTGTTGTAGGAGAGTCTGTGTGTTCATTCCCTGTTGATGAATACCTAGACTGCTTCCAGATTTGGGCTACTATGACTAAACATGCTGTGAACGTTCTTGTAGAATCTTCGTGGGCATCATTTCTCTTGTATTACCATACCTAAGAGTAGATTTGCCGGGTCAGTTCTATGTAACTTTTCAAGACCGTGTCAGATAGTTTTCCGAATGGGATGTACTCATTTCCATTCTTGCCAGCAGCTTAGTCTTCGGACGTTCCACACCTTCCCCAACACTTAGTATCCTCAACCTTTTCCTTTTAGCTAGTCTAGTGGTTGTGGGATGTTTTCTCACTTGTGGTTCTAATTTGCATTTCCATGGTAACTGATAATGTTGAACCTTTTTCACGTGCTTATGGAATATTTGCTTAGCGTTTTTAGACCATATTGACCACTTAGGTCTTCTTCCCATGTTTAATGAGTTTCTTTTTCTTTGTATCAATAAACTGTAGGATTTCCTTACACCTGGATACCTGTCATCTGGGAGTTAATAGCTTGCAAATGTTTTCACTCATTCAGGGCCTCGTTTCTTTATTTTCTTGACTTTGTGTGAACAGAAGTTTTAAATTTTGATGAAGTGTGATTGAAGATTGTTTTCTTTTGTATGAAGGACACGCTATATCCTTTTTAAGAAATCATGGCCTACCTGACGGGCCTAAAGATATTCTACTACTTCCTTCTGGAAGTTCTAGAAATTTAAGCTTTAAATTAGGTCAATCGCCAGTCTTGAACTAATTTGTGTGTATTTTGTGAGAGAGGCTTATTTTTTTTCATGTGTTATCAGCTTTTTCTAGCACAAGTAGATTGCTTGAATGCCCTTATCAGAAATCAGTTAACTGTAATGTTTGGACCTTCTCTTCTCTCTTATTGCTTTACTGATCTTTTTCACTACCCAAATATAACAAATAATAAGTCTCAAAGTCAAGAAGGGTAAGTCCTTCAGGTTTGTTCTTTTTCAAGATTGCCTTGACTACTCTAGCTCCTTTACTTTTCTAAATAAATTTTAAATTAAGTTTTCAATTCTTACAAAATAATCTTGCTGAGATACTGATTATAATGATATTAATTTTTTTAATGTTTATTTACTTTTGAGAGCGAGAGAGAGAGACAGAGAGGATGAGCATGAGCAGAGGAGGGGCAGAGAGAGAGAGGGAGACACAGAATCCAAAGCAGGCTCCAGGCTCTGAGCTGTCAGCACAGAGCTGGACACGGGGCTCGAACTCACGAACCAAGATATAATGACCTGAGCCATGTGGGATGCTTGGTCAGCGTGGGACGCTTAACCGACTGAGCTACCCAGGCGCCCCTGACTATTATGGTATTAAATCCATAGATCAATTTGAGGTGAATTGACATCTAGATGATATTGATTCTCTTACCTAGGAGTATGGTATGTCTTTCCATTTGTTTAGATATTCTTTAATTTCACTCAGCAGTATTTTATAGTTACTAGAGCTCTTGCATATCTTTTGTTAAGTGTATCTTCAAGCATTTTATATTTTGACCGTAACGGCTTTTTTATGCTTATGGTCTGTATGGCGTATGTTTCCCCATCTGATCTGTGCCTTCACCTTCACAGTGTGCTTCTTGTCAACAACAAAAGCTAGTTGGCTCTAGCTGTCCATCCATGCTGATAATATCTACCTTTTCATTGGGGTCAGCAGCCCATTTACATTTAATTAATGTTTGTACTTGAGCCTATCTTGATGTTGATTTCTATTTGTTGTATTTGCTCTTTGTTTTTCTCAGAATCTTTTCAAACATGATTGATTAAATAGAATAATTTCGGTACTCTCATTTATCTTTTCTGTTGGCTTTTTAGTTCTGCCTCTTAGGGCTTATTGTAGAGATTATAATATACCTCTTTAAGTTACCGCAATCTGTCTTCAAAATGTCTTCTTCATTTCATAAAGAATTCAATAATCTTGTCACAGCATATCCGATCACCCTCCCTCCACCCTTGTGCCTTTTATGTTTTGCTTCGACATCTGCTACACACTCCCCATTTGCCATGTGTGGTGGTGGTGTTTTTCCTTATATTTTAAACTCTCAATAGTCTGTGTGTGTGTGTGTGTGTGTGCGCGCGCGCGCGTGCACATATGTGTGTGCACGCACGCGTGTGTGCGTAATTTAAATAGATCTTTTGTATTTACTGACATATTTACTTGTTCCAGCGCCCTCCAATTCCTTCTTACATAACTAGGTGTCTTTGCTATCATTTCACTTCAGCATGAAGAACTTCCCTGCAGAGAAGATTTGGATGGTATCTTATGCTTCTATCACTGCATATCCGGTGTCCAGCAGAGAGCTGGGCCTGAAGTCTAAGCTTAGGAACTTTGATTTTTTTTTTTATTGATGCTAATTCAGTAATTATATGTGGAGCATCTCCTGCATTGTAGCGTCAGGCAGGAACAAGAGGAGTGGGGATGAGATCTTAGGAGGCAGAGAGGCGTGGAGGGATGACACAGGGCATATAAATATAGGAACATTGGGAGAACATGCCCGCTTCTTCAAAAACTATTATAATTTTCCTGAGGAGAGAAGATGCAGACGCACTGGATAGACAGTCATAGTACAGGTCATACAGAAGCCTACCTGGAAGAATGGAGAGCAGGTGATGGGCCAGCCAAAAGAGAAAATACAGGAAGTCTAGGGCTGAGCTGAAGAAATGTTTCTTGGCAGGCGGTAACCGAGAAATGATTTCCTTAGAAGACAAACCCACCTTTAAGAGCATACCGAGAACAGTAACAGTGGTCATGGGGTGGGGGTGGGGGTGGGGGTAGTTGGGAAGGCAATTCTAAAGCCTCCGAACCATTATACTCTCAGAAAGGCTCTGAATATTTTGCTCTATTGGGACTATGGTCTCCTACTTTTCAAAACGAGGAGGGATGTCAGATTAGCTGCTTATCTGTGATGATTTTGCTGATGCAGGCTACCCCCTGCCACTACTGAGCTCTTGTTTCACACCTCCATCTCTGGTACCCTCACTTCTGCTAAGGCTGTTCAGAAGAGGCTAGATAATTTGGGGAGAGGAAAGGGGGGAAGATAGGAGATGTTCCTGGTCACTTTAAAAGCGAAGCAAACAAACAAAAACCAACAGAGCAGACCTGGAAAGAAATTTACTTATGCCAACATAGAAATTCGGTCATTAAATTCATGAAATCCCTAGCACTTTTGCTTTTTAAATGCTTTATATCTTTGTCAACATCCTTCTGCGGGTCTACAGGTCATAATCCCAACAAGACCAGTTAGAGAGGGGACAGGGCTCTTGTCAATGTCCTTCCTTTTACCAAGAAGTAACCTGAGAACCAGAAAGATGAACTGATTGGCCCTGAGGTCTCATATGCAGTGAGTGGCGAAAGTGACAGTAGGAACTAAGCCTCAAAAATCTCTGTCCTCTGAGTTCCCTCCTCCTGTGACATCACAGGGGTCCCACTGCATAGAGCTGAAGTAGATGAGCCTTCAAGCTTCAACCCTTCCTGCTTTATACAGGACCTCATCGGAAATTCCATAGGAGAGGGCTCTGGGCTCTGGTGCAGGACGACTAATGTTCCTCTACAAATAAATATGTCAGCCCAGTTACACACATTTTCCAATGGATCTTTGCAATTTTTATGGGGTTTCTGTAAGCAGTTAGCATTCTGCTATAAATCATGACTGCTTTATATCCCCAAATGTTAATCATAGATAATTAGCTGTGTATCTTCGTTTATCCTGAAGGGGCGAGGGGCAGAGAAGTAAGGACGTGGTGGAAAAGAAGAGCTATGGATTTAATCTATGGTTTTGGCAAATCTTTGTGCTGTACCTTTCTTCACTGTTTATACAACAGCTGGCGAGGTGCAGAGATAGCGATATATCCTATTGATGAAAGGCCAGAGCTTCCTTCAAAGCCAAAGACATCTCCAAATAAATTGTGTCTTCTACTCACATTATCTTCAGTTGATTTGTTTGATTCTCTGTCAGATTTTCCATACAGTCCTGAATAGGTTGTTAAGAGAAGGTATGTGTGTTCCCGATGCTTGTGAAGACAAGAGTGTGTTGTTGGCTGATTTACAAAGATAAGAACACTTTGATTTGACAGCCTCGTTTGTGCCCTGGGGTATGTTCACCAAAGATGTTCCTTCCTGACAAGCATAGCACTCAGCCACCTTCCTCTCCATCCACACGGTGGAATGTTAGGCATTCTGCTCTCAGTAAACATCACAGTCCTCCATGGCAAGGCCTCCACCTGACCCCAGTGACACCAGAATCCTGGCAGTTAATATCCATAATTACTAGCAAATTGAGCCCGAGGAGGAGAAATAGATCCCCTGTAAACAAAATGAATACTGCTTCACTGTCTTCATTGATAGAGGGTATTTTTCCATTAAAAATTCTAGGCACTTGGAATTCAGCGATTTCTTGACAATGTATTCAAGGTCACAGTGCACATGATACGTTTTCATACCTTCCACAATAGCAAGTCCAGAACAGGGGTTTAAATCATTCCCTGGGGAATGGCCTGGATAGGCTTGTTCCAGGGCCCCTCAAAGTATTGGTTTGTGAAATTGCCTGTGTAAATCACAGGTTTTTTTTTTTAACAGCTTTATTGTTAGACTAGAGCAGTCCAGCCTGATGTAACTATTCTTCTCAATGGCAATGAAATAATTGACAATGATTAGAATTTTAGAATGTGATTCTCGGAAGAAACATCACCGAGAGATTCACCGGCTACCACTGACAATAAGGACTCATTTCCATCAATAATGTTATTGGTGGGCATATGCACGTGTGTGTACCTTTGACAAAAGGTCAATCTTTGTGTTAAAAATAGAAAAAACCCATAATTCAGAGTCCCTGTTCACTCAGCAAGTGCTTTAGGAGGTGGCTGGTAGGTTGAATATCAGCAGACCTTTTCAATCACCAATTTGGCAAGATGTTTCTCTTTGACATCTGAAGACACCATACATTTTTAAAACATGGGTACCAACTGAACCTGAATATGGAGACCCCAAAGCCTCTTAAAGGGATATTCTGGAAAACAAGTGCTAACAGCCTTAAACTTGGGATGGTCAACTTCAGTGCAGTTTTTCACTCAACAAATATCCGAATAGTGTGTTAACCACCCTGAAGAGACATTGAGGCTGTAGCTAAATGATGGATGATTTAAAAACACAAGTGTTAATGAAAGTACGAATAGCCAATTTGATTGTAGGTAGATGGATATAGAGAGAGACAGAGATAGAGATAGAGGTATAGAGATAGAGATATATACTGGTCAACGTCCTCATTTATTTATTGAGTCATGACATACGCATTGAGTGTCTCCAATGGGTAGGACATATGGAGGCACCGAGAATAAGAATATAGACTCTGTCTCCAAAGATCTCCAAATACAAAGACAAGCAGAAAAATCGTCATAAGACATAGTGTGAGTGATAAATCATTCATTCAGTTCTTTGAATCAGCAAATCTTTCTCGAGCGCACATTATGTACCAGGCATTGCACTAGGTCCTGGAGGTTTAATGAAAGAAATAAGGCCAGAGTCCCGCAGCCTAGTGGATCAGATTCTCGTTCATTAGTCCTGGCTGTCGAATCACTTAGCTGGGGGATCAAAGTAGAACGAATCCTGAACTTCCATAGGTTACATGAGCCGATGCCGAATGTCACTTAGGGTTACACCGTCCTCTTTCTATTTGAAAAAGCAAAATACACAGATCAGAGCTTCTCCCAGTCCGTACCCTCCACCCTGGAAGTTGACCCCACTTGTGATTCGAGTCCCCAGAAGGTAGGGACCATGCTGCCAGCATCAAGGGCCTCACTGTTAGCTGAAAGAGGGGACTTCGGTTCCATGACGGGGGAAGGAGAAAAAAAAGAGGGCATCCGATAAGACTAACAAATTATGGAAGAAAATGAGCCAACACATTTCTAAGTCAGGATGAAGAAGGACTGATGGATTGGATTTCTCCCATCCCGCCCCACCCCTGCTAAATGGGGCCATATGAGAAACGTTTTTTATGAAGACACCAGGACATCTGCCAAAAGAAACATCTCCCCAGAGAGGGAGGCTGTGACCGGGGGTCCTGTTTCATAGGTCACTGCGGTGCCGGGAGAGGGTTACTGTATGATGTAACCTGCTTCACTGAAGCCCCAAATCTGCCGCCTCTGAGAGAGAGGTGACACCGCCCCAAGTTGTTCGTCCAGCTCTCTATGGTCACATCAGGGTCAGTGTTGAGTTGGATCAGCAAGATTCCCTTCCCGTGGGAGCGAGAGTGAAGCTTGCCCGTCTGCAGCCAGGACCCCTTTGGGGCCGCGCTATTAGAAACAGTCTTTTTGAAGCGCCTAAGAAAGGCTTCTGTTTTCAAAACCTGACTGAAAATTTTCTCCTTTTGTGTTAATCACCAGAAGAATGGGTTTTTGTGTTTGTCCGGCTGTCTTCTTCCAGCCACTTCACTTTAATTCGGTTTTGTCTAAAACTTACCGAGGGGTGATTTGCTGAGATGGAGTCACCGTGACAGCCAAGTTCAGAAGGCTTCCTTTTCTGGTCTCCAAGTGCCTTCTTTACATACTGCTTTCTAATTACATTCAAAGAGACTCACCCCTCAGAATCTTGGTCACAACCTATTTTTCTTTTCTTCCTCTTCAAATATCTCTCTCTCTCTTTCTAGGAAATTGCCTTTTTGGCTGATGATTTTTCAGTTTATTCATCCAAAGGAGGAGAGGGTTGGAGGGAATGAGCTTTTGTTTTTCCTTGTTTTCTGGGACCTCTGTGCTGCATTTTTGTCACATGGTTCTCTTCCCTGACTTTCTTCTTATTCAGATATTGCCCTGGAATTCTGTTCACTGAAATGCTGTCTTCAGGGACAGGCTTCCTAGCTCATGAGGTTTTAATGGTTTCTATTTAGGACATCCTTTGAGAAAAGTTTGGGAAAGCAGGAAAGGATAGCCTACAAAGTGATTAATAACGTGCATATCATCGCACCAAAGAATTTTATGGAAACAGTGGAAGGGCAGAAAAAGATAAAGGAATAACACGTTTCCTCTTGCCCCTCTGCCTCCCAGGCTAGGATCTGTACCATAACCTGCCAGATCTCTGTCATGTTCTTCAGGTCGCACTCCCTTCGGCCTTCCAGCCAGCCAGCCAGCTCAAGCCCACCCTTTATATTGAGTGATTGTCTCTCCTCCCACACCACACTTGTCTCTTCCTTCTCTGAATCCTGGTGCACGTGCACTTCAGTCCTTACCCCTTCTCTCATTGAAATCCATCTCCTTCCTAAAAGGCAGAGTTTGCAAAATATCTGAATAGTCTATAGGGACCTGGGATTTTTCTTTCTAAAGAGAACTCTCATACTCTGATGAGTTTCACCCTTCATTTCCCAGGTAACTCTACCAATCTCTTAGGTCTTAGCAAGACATGGTAAGGAAAATGATCTAAAAATGGGCATCTTTTCTCAAAGCTCTGGCCTCAGATTAGCGTAGGTCCAGCAGGTGGCGGCCAAAGCAGAAGCAGCCTCATCTGGCCCAACCCTTACTCTGATAGCCCTCCTGTAAGCCCCATCAGCTTGGTCAGCACCTTACTTCAATGTCACCTAGCTCAGGAATTCCGTCTCTTATACTCCCAGAGTAACACCTGTGAATTATTACCTTTCTCAGGATCAACCCTTGGTGCTCCCACCAAGACTTGTCAAAACTGGGATTTGATCTGGGGAATGTTATAACAGACATCACTCTAACTTACCCTTTCATGAGTGGGGTCTCCTGAGAGAATTCACTACCTTAGGACTGGGATTTTTGAAAACAAATTTTTAAGAGGTGACATCTATCCCCCTTCAATTAGCAATGCCTTTGTTTGGGATGGAGGCTACTTTCCTCACTAGCCCAAGCACGCAACCTATTTTATAGGTATTGTGAGATTTACCACCAAAATCCACCCACCAACCCCCGCAAAATACTCAAAGGGACAAGAACATGTATTACCTACAGGAATGTAATCAAGTGGAAATTTAGAGCTGAGGGAAATGCTTCTGTGGTTATCAGAATATGCTCTTCATTTATTTAAGCCTGAATGTGTCACTTATTCTTGTGAGTAGCATTTACAGTCAAGACCAAAGATGAACAGTACAGGTCTCTTTAAAAAAAACCTCCCGTACTTCTTGAGTTCATGTTCAATGGGAAGTCTCAATGCTTTCTCCGTGTCATTGTGTTCCAGAAAGATACATCTTCGTCATGGCTCTGAAGGATTATCTAATATTTTAAGCTTATTTTTTATATGGAAATGTAAAGGGGACTGCTTTTCCCGTCTGTACTCAGATTCACAGGCTTTTAGTCAGAACAGAAATATTCAGTAGCTTCTCCTATTAAATGTGGACCCCAAAAAGCAATATTTATTTCTTCTGTCACCCAGTTAACCGCTTGGCACATGATAATCGGTGTGCAAAAAGCATGTTCTACACAAACAAATACAGTACCCACAGTGATTCCAACATGCTTGGTTTGACGTGCGCAGAGAGACCGATGACTGTTTCGAACTAAGTAACATACAGAAATTGTGTTAGTTTCCTTTCCTAGCAGCTTATTATGTCAACGAGTAAAGACCAAACCTGTAGGAATCAAATAGGACTGTCTATCAGGTAGACTGAATGCTAATCTTCTTCCCAAGCTGCTGTAAACACAAGCCGTCTGTGTCTTTTGGTTTCCCTTCTGCTCAGATGCCCAGCCCACGGAAGGAGAGAGGGAAATATGGAACCAGATCAGCGCCGTCCTCCAGGATTCTGAGAGCATCCTCGCAGACCTGCAAGCTTACAAGGGCGCGGGGCCAGAGATCCGAGATGTATGCCAATGATAACACTGAGCTGACAGCACCCTCGGAGGAGAAGGGAAACCCACACACGCACACACACCCAGCAAGATTAAGTAATAGCCCTAGTATTTCCTAGTGTACTAGGAAGAACAAGGAGGGTAATGTGTTTTCTAAAAAAGTATGAATGGCCCCTTTTATTCTAGTACATTAATCTGAACACACGGTGCGGTAGACCGTGTAAAATATTAGCCATTCTTTTCTCCGTCATACATTTGTTATCACAGGACTGACGTTTAAACAACGATAGATCGGCATATTACTTCATTTAAGGGAAACGTCCATACAAAGCCTATGGACAACAGTTGAAGCATAAGTCGTGAGGTCTGGGTTTGCACAGACTTCCAGCATTTTATAATAGTTTTGGCAGGTTCCACAGTATCAGAAACAACAGCCATGAGCTGCCTTGCTTTAAGTAGCCTGGGGGTCTATCATCTTGCAATGACTTGAGATTAAAAAAAAAAAAAATACCTGAAAAACAACAACCAAAACAAAAGACAAAATTGCCAACATGGCTCTTAAGGCTGCATAATGCCTTAAAGGCAAGAAAGTTGATACTCCTTTTATGTGAAATAATTAGCTTGGTGGCAGCATCAACACATACACAAATGTGCACACAGGCTCACTTAACACACACAGTTTACGGCCACTGCCGCCATCCTTCTGGAAAAAACACCACTAACGCTCTAGTCCTTAAGCTGCTGCAACCCAGACAAAACAGCATTTCTGAGAAAGTGACAGCTTCTCAAAGGTGGTTATTCTACGTCGTGGTCCCCATTAATTTAGGTAATTTAGGTAACATCACAGAACGGAAGGAACGTAATACGTATCGTAGAGAAAGAAAGACATCTTCAGGACCTGCACTTTCTAATAAGCACTGGCTTGACTTTAGTAGAATCAAAACGTGATGGAGGAAGGCTGAATTGCTTCCAATCAGATTTGCATTTTTTTTTTTTTTTTTGCATTTAAAGTAAGAGAAACAAGTAAGATGATATAGGATCTGATTGTAGGGTCATTTCCATTATGGTCAAGTGCTAAAATCTCATTGTAACTGAGCATCTTGGAGGACAGTCCCGTGAACCGATGTCTAGCAAAATAGATCAGGACTTGTGTTTTCTTCAACTACCATACTTTCTCAGTCTTGAGGCATTTTGATGTGGAGGCTATTGCTTCTTTTTTAAACAGACAATTCTATCGCGTTTTTGTAGGCGATTCAAAATCCCAACGACATCCAGCTTCAAGAAAAAGCTTGGAATGCAGTGTGTCCTCTGGTTGTGAGGCTAAAGAGATTTTATGAATTTTCCATAAGGCTAGGTGAGTACGTACGTGTAGTTTTTATCCTGTGTGTGACGGAGTTGTGTTATGTTACAGAGTTTGAGAAAGAAGCAGGAAGAGCTAGCTCAGTGACCTGAGAGATGTCCCACATCCATCTGCAATGTCTTAGGAGAGGCCACTCATGGACAACAACACGTGTGGTTTTCATTCCCTTAAATTCATCTCAGAGTTTCTTCCTCTGAGGTTCTCGGCACATTGGGGGTGTCTCTGCTCCTGGGTGTCCCTCTAGTCTTGTTCTCAGCTAAGTCTCACTCGTCACAGTTTTGTTGTGGTCTGACCACATTTCTAAATGACAGGGGAGTTGAAACAAACAGATCACCGGCTAATCCAAAAAAGAACTTGATTGGTTAGAGTCATGTGATAAATTTAATATAGTAAAACACAGGAAAAACAAACAACATTCTGCTCTTTAGCCTGAAAAGCAACCTGTACAGGTTCAGAATGGCTTTGCAGAAGCAAGAGTAAAGTCAAGTCTGGTTGACAGGAAGCTTGATGCGTCCACCTATGTGATATAACCACTCCCCCCAGGATACAGCTCTCTGAGGTTCCATCAGTTAATGTAATATATCTAGAAAGAAGAAAGGGGTAGTCATGTTCTACTTTACTTTTTCTGTAAGTGAATGCCATATTTTAAGAGTTAAACAGAGAAATAAAAAAAATTGGGGGAGAATGATAGCCATGGTGTCGAGAGAACTTGAAGCTAAGACCCAAAGGAAGTGGTTGAATGAGCAAAAACAGTTTTGTAAGAACAGAGAGCCTCTGAAGACTCTCAGATAGCTTCTTCTCCGTTTCCTTTTTCTGTTTCTTCAAAGTGTGTATCTAGACCCCATGAACTGAAATCTTAATGAGCCAGATTTTTAACAGAAGGCAAAAGATACCACCAAAGTAGAACTGGCTGACTCAGAAGGCCAGGCATTCCCATAAACGGAAACGGCAAGAGATGTCCTTGTAAAGATGCTGTAAAAGACCATTAAAAACCGTAGATCAGGTGCCCGCAAACTTTACTGTGAAGAGCGGATGATAAATCTTTTAGGCTCCTGGGCCCTCCTATCTTCGTTGCACCTGCTCAACTCTGCCATCGTAGGACATTAGTAGCCATGGTCCACACATTAAGGAACAGAAACAAAGTGTGACTGTGTTTTAATAAAACTTTATTTGCAAAAGTGGACAGTGGGCCAGATTTGGCCTGTGTGCCATAGTTTGGTTCCAACCCTTGCTGTCAAGTCTTGGTTAAACGACTTGGCATTGTTAGATATACGTTGAAGGAAAAACTGGAGGGAATGTTTGGAAATGGACAAGAGGATTTAATGAGACTGTTTCGGGGACAATAATGGAGGTCGGTATCACAATGGGTTTGCAAGAAAGCTCCCCTGGATCAGGTTGGAGTATAGGGGCAGAGACGAGCTGGAAAGGGACCCCAAGTCTTTCCCTGCAGTGCAGGTTATCTAGGCATGTTTTCTGGGCCACCTCATCTCCTCCCCTGTCATGAAAGGCTCTCTCCTACACATGATCCAAAAACACGCATCTGTGGTTTCTGAACAGTGGCAGGAGTTAGCACTGTGCGCACTGGAGAGTTCAGCCGAGCTTTGAGAGACTCGGATGAATCTGTGTGGCCCTGGGGGTCGCAGGGGAGGCAGTCTGCTCAGGCATGATGGGCTCCCTCTTCTTATCCACACACATCACCCTGCACACAGTTATGGCAAAAGGCATGGAGAAGAAAGGTTATCTCTGAGAATGTCTGCAGGACCTAAGAACTATGCTTTTTGAAGAATCTCCGTGAGCCACCTCAAATGTGTATTACTCACTTTGACTTTCAGAAAAAGCTCTTCAGAGTTTATTAGAATCTCTGACCTGTCCGCCCTACACACCGACCCAACACCTGGAGAGGGAGCAGGCCCTGGCGAAGGAGTTTGCGGAAATTCTTCATTTTACCCTTCGATTTGATGAGCTCAAGGTTAGACCGCACACGCTCAGACAATTTAACAAACTTGTCCTGAGTACCTACCGTGTACAGGCACTCTGCTAATGCCGTGGGGTGGGGAATCAGTGAGTAAGAGGTGTCTCCTTCCCTACAGAGACATGTAAGCTGAGCATTTGCCTTCCTTACAGTAAAAGTGATGTAGGTCGGTGGTTTGTAAACAGAAATTCAAAATCTGCCAAATTCAATAAGAGGAATCCTTTTCAAGTGGGGAAGGACTCCATCTTGATGGAGAACAAGGATTCTTTCCCTGAAATCTAGCGTGTAGCCATATGATAAAATAATAAGGCTCTGAGGATTTTAAAAATTGTCTTAAATGTATATTTTTTTGTGAGAGACAGTGTGTGAGCAGGGGAGGGACAGAGAGGGAGACACAGAATCCGAAGCAGGCTCCAGGCTCCGAGCTGTCAGCACAGAGCCTGATGCGGGGCTCGAACCCACGAGCTGTGAGATCATGACCTGAGCTGAAGTTGGTCGCCCAACTGACTGAGCCAACCAGGCACCCCTCTGAGTATTTATTGTTAACCAGAAGTTGCTTTGACTGTTGCAACCAAGAGACGTCCTATTATGTTTATATAGTCTGGTGTCTGGGCTCCTAATGCGCATCCCCCATCTGATGTGGAGAGATGACCTTCTTTCCTCTCTTCTGAATTTCAGATGAGGAACCCAGCCATTCAGAATGACTTCAGCTACTACAGAAGGACGATAAGTCGCAACCGCATCAACAACATGCATGTGAGCCCCTGGGTCCCCTGGTCTGTGTGTGCCCATTCCCCATGTCTTCCTCTGATTTCTGCATCAGGCAGGGCACAGGGAGAAGCCAGCCCTCTTCTGTGATTCCCTTTACAGCAGACATCGTGTCAGGATTTTTGACCATCTGTTTATCAATTGCATATTCTCTTCTTACTTTCATCAGCTAGACATTGAGAATGAAGTCAATAATGAGATGGCCAATCGAATGTCCCTCTTCTACGCAGAAGCCACGCCAATGCTGAAAACCCTCAGCAACGCCACCATGCACTTTGTCTCCGAAGTGAGTGAAACTACGCACCGAGGTCCTTTTTTCTGAATTACACGTAAAAGCTGCTAGCAGGACTAACCTACTTCTGTGTCTCCCTCTTAGAACAAAACCCTGCCAATAGAGAACACCACAGACTGCCTCAGTACGATGACAAGTGTTTGTAAAGTCATGCTGGAAACACCGTAAGTTCCATCGGTGGTGGATTCATGGTCAGGGTTCACCTAGAGAGGGCCTGTTCATATGTTGACGATTATGATGGTGACGACGATGGTAACATTTGGGTCAACACGTTAACATGGACATGTATATGATCTGAATCCATTTCACAAAGAACGCTGGATGCTAAGTGTAAGTCGCCCCAATTTGTAGTTGAAGAAGCTGAGGTCCAAATTGGTTCATGACTTCCCAAATGCTGCATAGCTTGTTAGATGGCAGAACTGTGACTCAAATCAAAGATGCTGTGGAAGATGTGGAAGGGCCACGTGGAGGGTTGGCCTAAATGACTGGGTATTATTATGAGTATGTGGGAGAAAAGATTTGACAGAAGATTTAGAACAAAGGGTAGGAGCGGTAGGACTGCGGCAAGGGTGATAATGGAGATTTCTCTCCATCTATCCTTCTCATTCTGTCCCTTCCCTTCCCTCTCTGTCTCTGTCTGTCTCTCTTAGTTTCTTTGTGCTTAAACTAGTTGCTAGATTTTAGAAATGGCCAAGGTCGTTAATGGTGAGGCAGCACAGTAATGAAGAAATACACACCCACAAGTCAGGGCTCCAGCTATCTCTTTAGCTACTTCTGTGTGCCGGCAGACCGGCGAAATGGCCTGTGTGGACCTCGGTTTCCTCCTCCAATGAAGTTCCCATAATGTCATCTGTGCTGTAGAGGGCTTGGGAGGGCCAAAGACATCAAAAGCACCTTATAAAATGTGATGCTCTGTTCAGATGTAAGATGGTGTTAATTTCAAATATTTCACTTATACCAAAGTTAAGACTCGTTCCAAGACAGAAATAGTAATCATCTTCATTGCGGGCCTAATTCATAATGAGAGAGATGTTAAGAAAGCCTCTAAAATTATCTTGAATTATCTGAATCATCAGGGACCCTGTCAAGGTAAGTGAACAAAATTCACACTCCACAAGTACTCCCGGCCCAGTGAATGGTACATAATTTCTTTTACACATCTTTGCCAATCCAATTCAATCTGCAGCCTGTGTCTTAACAAAGGAAGTTACTCTGACTGGAGACATGATCGCTGCTCTGTAGCAATGAGCCTGATTCTTTCTCTCCATAATGAAGCCATTATTCTCTATAATCTTGGACAGCCAGAGGGACCTGCTATAAAATATTCAAGATTGATGGGTGGGGGGAGTGATGTACGTGATGAGCTGGCCCGCTGAAGGGCAGAAGAGAAGAGAATTTACTGCCCTCTAATTTACCTTATTTTCACACTGAATTGCTGATTGGATAGATTCAAGGAGAATGATCATCATGGGTTTCTTTAAGAGCGTATTAACCTGGTTGTTGCAGGTATGGGATTGCTCTCAAGAGATGATTGGAGGAGTCTAAAGTAGCCAGAAATGAACGTGCTCTGGCAAGAAGAAACACAGCTGCCATTTCTTCTCTCTTCCAGGGAGTACAGGAGTAGGTTTACAAGCGAAGAAACGCTGATGTTCTGCATGAGGGTGATGGTGGGAGTAATCATCCTCTATGACCACGTCCATCCCGTGGGAGCTTTCTGCAAGACATCCAAGATCGATGTAAGAATAGTTATGAACTCTGCTTTCTAAATAAGAGCTCATGAGTGTTGCACAACAGACCTTGCTTCTCTCTCTCCTCCGTTCCCCGTTGAGAGGGATCTCTCCCCAGGGGCAAGCCCCCTCCTGGCAGCCGTCCTCATAGCAAGAAGCCCAATCTTTTTCATGTGCTTACAGCCAGACATCCGATCAAAAAGCACAGCAGGAGCACAGAGACACTAATCCCCTCAGCCGGTAGAGGAGCTGAGCAGATGAATAGTCACTTAGCTGCAAACTTCCCCTTCAACGTATCCGATGTGCCATATGAATATATTTTTATATGTTATAGGCATCTTAAAGTTAGCGGCATTGGGAGATACTGCATTGCAAGACATGGCAAGATATGGTCACATTTCAAACAGTATTCCAACTTCCTGTCCTGCCTCCCCCAACTGGTGGCTTCACCCAAATGCCATGCCTTTTCTTGTCATCGGGATATACTTGAGCCCTTTGCCCTGCCCAGAGTGCCGTCCCTTCTTTCTGGTGTGGGGATTCTTTTAAGACACTCCACGAATGTCACCTCATCCAGGAGCACATCTCTTGTGCCCTGCATGCTCAGAACCTCCCTTCTCCTTGGCCCCAGAGCACTTAGCATTCTGGATTTTCTGTCTGCAGCATCAACCCAATAGTGTATCTCATGTGTTAATATAAAGCCTTTTGGGGGCACCTGGGAGGGCTCAGTCGGTTAAGCATCCAACTCTTGATTTCAGCTCAGGTCACGATCACATGTTCGTGAGTTTGAGCTCCACATCGAGCTCTGTGCTGACAGCACAGAGTCTGCTTGGGATTCTCTCTCCCTCTCTCTCTCTATCTCTCTTTCTCTCTCTTTACTTCCCTCCCCCCACCAAATAAGCAAACCAAAAAATACATATAAAGCCTTTTAAGGTCAGAATGGGACCTCTTGGTACTAACTTATTCTGACAATGCTAAGTTTGGGCAGCACACTCTGTTTTTACTCATCTGCACAGAGCAGCATCTCTGATGCTTTAGTGCTGTGCCAACAGAAAGTCTTCATGCCCAGAGGGACCACGAGTCAGAAGGATGTAAGGAAATTTATCAGTTAGAAATGCAACTTGGATTACTCATTTTGCAGTTCTCGCCTCCTAGCACAGCTAGTCATGGGTCTTCACAGAGTATTATTTTTAGGGCAGTGATTTGTGTTTGCCAAGAAAAAAAGTGTTTAGTATAAAAAATAGGAAAATCTAGGAAATCAAAATACAGAATGTTAAATGTATCTGTAGTAACCTTACCACTGACCATTGTCGATATGGCAGCATATCTTCGTCCCTTCTTTTTATATGGATGTTTGTGTAGATGCATGTGTGTACCTAACAAATTAGCACCCTGCTATAAATGCTCTTTTAAAACATTTATTTGCATAACAGTATAGCATGTTTTTTTTTTATACCAATAAATATTTTTACTGTATTCTTTGTGAGGCTTTAACATTTTTTATACTATGGACTGAGTATAAATAACTCTTAATAACTCCATGAATATCATTTGAATGTGGATGGAGTTTATTACGTGGTAACTCACGGGACATTCTCATTTACCAGTGCCATTTGGTAACTTGTCACAGAGTCAAAAAATAAAAATATACTAGGTACAATTATGTCTTGTAACCCTAACCTTTAAATAGCTTGTCCTTGCTTGTCATTTACTGAGTCTGGTGAGGTCGTAAATATGATATAATGTTAAATCTAACCACACATAGTCTTCATGAAATGTATTTGTTCTTCGATCTCACTAAGAAAGCTTTGTTCCTACTGAAGTCTGCATGTTTCTCCGAGAAAGTTTCAGATTTACCTAACGCAACATGTGTTCAACATGGGCCATTTTCTTTGATGACATAAAGGAGCTCCTTCAGATGCCAGTCTGCTGCTAAGCCAGCAGCTACATGCACTGGGTTTATAAATCCTTAGGATATCATCAACTGTGAAAAGACAAGCATTTATTTGTGAAACCCTGAGATGCATATTGTTATATGCACTTACGAAGAAAATGCCCTGGAAACCCAGACGAGGGAGAAGCTGATTCCGCTTAGAGGAGAGACAGAGGGTGATGTTTGAGGTGGATCTTGGGAAAGGGGTAGAATTTTCCCAAGTAGAAAGAGGGAAGGAAGAGTACTTCTGGAGGAATGAATCATCAGAGAAAAGTCACCGAGGCCCAGAGGGGTTGGGTCATTGAGAGAACAGATGCTATCCTTGGGTTCCAGGAAGCCAGGCTGAAGTGAGGTGGTGTTTTCTGCTGATTTCCTTAGACTTCTGTAATAATCTGATAAGGAATCACTCCTTAACCCCAGTCTCCAGCCCAAAGCTCACCAAGAATTCCAGACCCAACCTCCTCTGGACACCTGAAACATGGCCGGCACCAAATCAAAGACAATCCTTTCCCTTACAAACCTGCTTTTCTCCTGGGTTCCTGCCTCAGGTGTTTCATCATCTTCTGACCTGACATCTAAGCTGGAAACCAGGAATTGTCCCTTGGAGCCTGGAATTATTTTCTTTCCTCTTCTTTGCCCCCATATCTTATCAGTCACCGGGTCCCGTGGACTGGACGGACCTCGGATCCATACTCCTGCCTCCCCATGATTCTCCATGTCACTGCTGCTCTCACGCTCGACAGCCTCAGGGGCTCTCACTGACCCTTCCATCCTTAGACTTGCATCCTTCTGATCCCTTCCTATATTGATGACATTGCTAGATTGTTTAACACCTGCCAGGGGTGTTTTCTACAGGCAAAGGCCTGCCAACTCCTTAACATGCTATTAAACTCTCACTGGATCTGGGCCCGACTACATCCCTGGTTGGGTCGTATTCACACCCAAGGCTTTATAATCAGGCTGAGACAGAACTAGAAATTCCCAAAGAGCAGCCAGTGCTCTTCTCCCCTTTTCAAGTCATCATTACTCTTCAGGCATGTTTTACAAGAACACTTTTCACACTGCTGATGAGCTATTTCTCTCCCTTCTTCCACTAGACCATGAACTCCACTGGGAGAGGGACCAAATCTGTGCATCCCTGAGCTTGATTCCATCCTTGCAAGTGACACATACCTGGCATGTTTGTAGCCTACCCGCACCCTGCACCCGTGACAGACATCTCTGATTGCCCATGGCATTTCTTTCCTGATGAGCCTATATGTGACTCCCAAATGATTCTCAACCCTGTGCTTCTGGCTACCTCCATCAAGCTATCAGGGTCCATTAGGCCATAAGATAAAGCTTCCTACATACCAGAACCATACCCACAGAAAATATTTATAAGAAACCATTATAAAAGAGCTCCTTAGTCTCCCCAAATTTAATACAGAGTGTGAACATCTGAGTTGAAGATGAGTGATTGTATTTTTTGCAGGGAGATACTTCCTTTGTCAAAAAAAAATTTTAGGCTATGCATAATGGAATGTGATCTCTATATATGTATCTTTCTTATACTTCCCAAATTATGAATAAATTATATTCCAAGGGCACACAAAAAACCAAAAACTTGTGTAGGTCCACGCAGGTACTAAATACGCAAGAATGGAGGAACCCCAAGGAGCCTGCCTCCAAGCACGCACATTCTTAACCTGTGGCCTTCACCAGTCCTCCCCTGATCTAGTGAGGGAGGCAGATTGATCTGGGTGCTTCAGTCTCTAAGGCTCCCTGATAAATGCCAGCCTACTATTAGGAACACAAAGAGGTGGTGGTTACTTCTACCTGGTGAAGGTCGTGAGGTGAGATGAGGCCTCCTGGTGTTGGTCTTTAGCTGTGTCCTTTAAAAAAAAGAGAAAAAGAAAGCAAAAAAAAAAAAAAAATTAAGTGTTTGCCAGTCCATCAGCTAAAGGAGGAAAAGCACTGTGGAAAGTGTGATGGCAGAAAAATCATCAGGTTTGTCCTTCAGGCAGTCTGCACCGAGCAACCACTGAGAGGAATGCCCTGCATGTGGCTCTGGAGTGCAAGCCAGGATCACGGCCTCAATGCCAAGATCACGGCCTCAATGCCAGGATCACGGCCTCAATGCCAAGATCACAGCCTCAATGCCAGGGTCACAGCCTCAATGCCACACACGTGAAACGTTCAATGGCAGTAGAGTGTGAGAAGGGATACACAACTTCTAGAAGTGCCCAGAGGCGACCTCTCACTAACGTGAGGGATTAGGAAGGTCTGCTGGTCGTTTCTGTGTGTGATTTCTCCAGGCAGAAGTAATGTGATCTGATTATGCACACATGGTTGTTTGAACAGATACTGTCATGGACGCAATTGCTGTAGTATTAACAAAATGCGGTGCTTTCTCCTCCTAGATGAAAGGCTGCATAAAGGTTTTGAAGGAACAGGCCCCGGACAGTGTGGAGGGGCTGCTGAATGCCCTCAGGTGAGCCTCAACCCTGCGCCCCTTCCGAGAGACTGCGAATCTAGATGCTGTTAGGGACCCAGCACTGGAGCACCAGGCAGAACCTCGCGCATGTCTTCACACGTTTAATCTTTCCAACAACCAGCTGAAGTCAGCATCGTTTTTATCATAGCCTTTCTACAGAGGGAAGAAACTGAGATGTAGGGAAATCAGATAACTTGCCAAAAGCCACCCGGCCGAACACCAAGCTAGAACCTAACCCTGGGCCTGTGTGACCCCACGGGTCATGGGCCTAACTGTGGGCCGCCGCGCTGCCTTATGGTAAGTGGGGACTCACCGGAAGAAGCTTCCCGAGTCTCACTCTCCCCTTCACCTGGCTGCGTGTGAGAACTGTGGTGGACTTTTGCAAACACTGAGGCAGAGTTTCCAACCCAGACCGAATGAATTCGAGTCTTCGGGGTGGGGACTCGGGCATCCACTCTGTGTTTGTTCTAAAGCTCCCTAGGAGCCTTGCATACACAGCTGTGAATGAAAACCCTGCTCTACCCTATCTTAATATCCAGTTTTTGGCAGCGGTGGCCCCTTTCAGCTTCTCCCTGCCAACCACTAATGCCCAAGCAGTCTCTCTCCCAAGGATACGTGTGCTTAATACACTCTAGAGAAGGGATGCTTATTTTTTAGCTATGACACATCTACAGGAATCTGTGCAATCACACTACCGTGTAAATCATTCCTGTGCCGGATTGCAATCTGGAAGGTTTATGGTCCTTGCTGCCTTATTCATCTTTGATTTTCCCGAGTTCCACTCAGTGTTGTGCATGCAGTAAATGTTCAATAAGTATAAGTGGGATGGATCAATAATCTTCTACCTACATACAACACTTACGTCTTATTCTCCACTCCCGAGCACGTTCATCATCACAACTCAGAGGGAAGGTGATCTGTTATCCCCGTTTAATAAATGAAGAAACAGCCACACGTGAAATGAATGAAACTGAGGTTGATGTTATTTGGTGGAGTTGCTAGGTCATCATTCTTCAGAGCAGATGCAACATTAACACGGGAGCCTTCCAGATTCTGTGCGTGAACCAAGCGTTTCTCCACTGGTGCCCACTTCACAGCAGGAGGGCTTCCCATACACAGTGAGACTCTCACATCTGATTTAAAAAAAATTTTTTTTAATGTTTATATTTATTTTTGAGACACAGAGAGACAGAGCATGAGTGGGGGAGGGGCGGAGAGAGAGGGAGACACAGAATGAGAAGCAGGCTCCAGGCTCTGAGTGGTCAGCACAGAGCCCGACGTGGAGCTCGAACCCACGAACCGCGAGATCATGACCCGAGCCGAAGTCAGACACTCGACTGTCTGAGCCACCCAGGCGCCTCTGATGTTTTCTTATTTTTTTTAGCTTTCCAGCTTCATTGAATCAAGCAGGGTTTTGTGAAAAGCAGGGCAGTCGCCTCTGAGTGTTGGCATTTGTGGCTTCTGTAGATAGTGCAGTGAAGGAAAGGAGCACAGGCTTTTGGGGCAGACTCATTTGGGTCCAAATCAGAAACCACGGATGGTTCACAAATCACATGTTGTCAGATCTGGGGTCTGAAATGGGTCATTTAAACCTCTCTGAATCTCAGTTTTCTCGTCGGTAAAGTGGAAGCGGTAACCTCTCCTGCAAAGTTAGTGAGTGAAATGAAAACTGACATGAAATGTCTAGGACATGGTCAAGGTTTGATTCCAATTTAATTCCCTTTTCTTCCCTTTTCATAAACCATTCCTATACCAGCTTAATGTGAGGGTGCAGATGTGCTGCCTGGTTTTGTTTGTTGACCTGCGTTTGTGCCCTCTTGTGGTGGCAGTGAGCATAGGAGTCCCCAGGAAAGTAGAAAACCATAGACGTTGGAGTTTTGGGTAATGTTGCTAGCCGATCCATATGCTGAAATTTGTAACTCAGCAGGGTTAGCCTAGATGGTTGAGATCCTGCACTCATTCACGTGACATCTACCTCCCCGAAAAATGGAATAGCTTATATCTCCCCCGTGTAATTCTTTGATTAGACAAAAGTCTACTTGTTGAATAAACCACAATACAAAATTCCTTTGGAAAGAAGAATCAAATATTAAGTCTGTCTGAGAATACTCTGGGCATTGAAGTGTGGTTAGTTGTCTAAGGCACAAGCCCCGGGTTGATTTATAAATATCAGTTGTGTCTCTCAAGGTCAAGATGAGCTGAGAGTCGTCCCTGGCACTCTGGCAGGTGCTGTTTACACACTGACCCCCAGTGTTTTCTCTCCATCCAGGTTCACTACAAAGCACTTGAATGATGAATCGACTTCCAAACAGATTCGAGCAATGCTTCAGTAGAGCTCTGCTCAAAGAAGAGGATCTATGTACTGACCTCAGAAGATGTATATGTTTACATAATTTAATACAGATTGATGTTAATACTTGTGTATTTACATAACCGTTTCCTCCTTGTCACTGAAATACACGGACCTTAATTTGTATCCTGACTGACTCGACCCAGCAGAGCATAAATTGACTTGAGAGCCTTACCTTTGATGTCTAAAACAAAACCCCCTTCTCCAAAGTCAAAATTTGGAGATTTCGATCTTTACTACTGGAGTCCTTTAACTACACCTGTAACAATCTGAAATTCCTAATAGTTTGTGGTAGTGTTTTAAATCTAGATGTGTAATCTCTCTGGGAAGTATACTTATAGAAACACGAAGTATTTGATTTCCTGTGTCAGCTTGGCTACAAGAAACACAACTGTTATCCTGACAGAGGGAGAGAGGAATCCGAGAAAAGAAAAATGCATGTGAAGACACAGATTCAAGTGTTTCGAATTCAGCACGCCCCCTCTCTCTCCTCAGACTGCAGACCACATGTGCAGCTTTTTTGTTTGCACGTATTTATTCTGGATTTATATTCCTCTAACGTTCCCTTTTGATCCTTCAAGAGGAAAATCACCTGTGCTTGAATCAGTTTGTGAGAGAGAAGTGAGAATAGACAGATGTGCTGTCATAGCTGAGCTGTGAAAGTGGTTGTCTGGGAAGTGGGGGACGGATTGGGAGGAAGGACACACAGGCAACAGGACAGTCACCTCTCCGCTTCAACCCTTTGGCTGTGAAACTGTAGTAATTTTGATGACATTCCAGTTGTCTGTGGGGTGCTGGGTACACAGTCCCTCCTAAAATGAGCCCTGTCCTCTGGGGACCATCCATATGGCAACAGAGGCCTAGGGTACTTCATTGATTACCAGGAAACTGGGGAATTCAGAGAGGGGAATCCCTGCATTTTCCAGTTCCCTAATATTTAAAAGGCAGCTCCTCCCTGACCACACTGCTGGCTGGTTGGAATGTTTAAACCTTTGGTCTGAGTACCTGGGTTGAGTCCTAGCCTTACTGATCCATGGTGTGAGCTTTGAAAATACACTTAAGCTCTGTGTCTCACTTTTCTCATCTATGAAATGGGCAATTAAAACAATCTCCAAGAGCCCTACAAGGCAATGAGCCAATAAAATGGCTGACTCTTACATGCTTCCTTAGTAAACAGAGGCCAGGAAGCATCACCCCATCTTGTCTTGATGATTGAATATATTTGAATATATGGCAAGGCCTAGAGTCATCCTTTCTGCAGATCAGAGCTTGGAATGGAATCTTAGAAATCTCCCGTCTCAACCTCCGGTACAGAAATGAGACAAGGCTGAAGTCAAAGAGGATCAACTCCATGTAGGACTAGAACCCAGGATACCTCACTCCTGAATCTTCCCCTGTTCACCATGTGGCCTATGCATACATACTATAAGATGAGACTGGACACTTTTAAATCAGCCTTAAGTCTGGTTTATATTATTATTTGCCTATTTCTGATAGAAGGAGAGAGTTGCCCAGTGATTGATAATCCCAGAAATTGGGCCTGGGTACATCAGGGTTTCATTCACCATGTTCCAAGGAATAACTTGTAGACACAATTGATTTCCAGACTTTAGTGTCCAGATGGCATTCTCTTGAGTCTTCCAAAAAAAAAAAAAGGGAAACATACTTTTTTTAAATTTTATTTTATTTTTAACAATAACAACAAACCCAGTCAAGCGGCAGAAAAGATTCTCTGGTTTATATCTACATATCAGTCAACAGAGAGAGAAAAGACCTTTTTCCTTGGAGCTTTTCAAGCTGAACAAGTACAGCTGCCTAGATGGGGGGATTCTCTCATCAGAACAGAAATGCACTTAGATGGCCTTCACGACCTTTTCAAGCCTAGGGATTTTAATACCTTAGAGGAAGCCAGAAAATGGGGTAACAATGGATGAACAAATTCATTGATTATTCAGCTTAAGAAATCTTCTATTTGGCAGCCACGTGTTATCTTTGGGCAACAACTGTCAAGAATTATAGAGGCGCTCAATGTTTATCATCATGGAGTCCATTTTTTTTCCTTTATCGGGTGAGGAGCTTAAGTCTTGGAGAGAGGAAAGGACTTGCAGAGTAAATAGTTGAGCATATTTATAATTTTTAATTAGACTTTTTATCAAGTGGGACCAAACATATGGGAGGGGCTGCTGGCCTGCCCCAGTTTAGCCAGGCTGCCTTGTTTCAAAGCTAAGATTCACCCGTACATGGATTCTCAAAAGTCCAGGGCCTGAACTATTGCCTATGATTATCAGGAGGACAAGTTAATTGAATGTCTGTGATCACTAAGAGGTGATGGATCTCCGGTCCACTCCAGAGCTACTGTGGGAGACAAATTCTTTTAACAGACTGTCCTCCAGGCATTAGGAGTCCTTAAACAATCATGATTTTTTTTGTGTGCTGCATGCACATGTGTTCAAGATCCATGGGGTGGTTTAGGGGAAAGTGCTAGCCACAGTATCCACGTCAATGTTCATTCTATTTCATATTTGATGTTTCATAGTTTTCAAGTAAACAGTGTTTGCCATTACTCAGATATTTATTTTTGGGCAGGCAACAGGTGAAAATTACATTTCTCGGATGCACTGCTGCTTTGGCATCATAACTATGTTCGCAGAAATTTTTCATCCATCACTAACAACCACTAATAGAAAGCAAGTGGCAGTGAGTGTTTTGAATTGTGGTAGCCCATTAGGGCTGCAGTACTGATTAACAACCAGAAAGAAAGTCTTGGATACTATCTCTTAACTGTTAGTTAATATCATGCTTCATCATTTGCTTCTACTCATCATCATTATATCAAGACATTAATGGTAAACTGAGGTTTTTATACATCATCACATTTAGGTTAAAAAAAAAATCATGCTTCCTCAAAAGAAAAAAGAAGCCTACCCAATCTTGGAATCCAACTGTGCAGCAGAATTCAGAGAATTCTTATTCAATCTTGTACCCAAACGGCAACAAACTTTTTAAAAAAATATTAACGATAAAGAGTGGAATTTTATCCTAAAGAGACAAAAATTTTGGAACCCAATTTCCCCATTACATCTATCAAGGCTGTTGCATACACAAAGCTGTTTTAAAATTGTCATATGTTGTTTGCTAAAGTCATTGTGATTTTTTTTCGCCTGCTTTGCCTCTTTTTGTACAGAAGTTTTGAGTGTGAAATGAAAATTAAAGTTTGGTACATATATTTAAAAATATACCTCTATTTTTATGATGTTCAAGTTTGAGTGGGTAATAAGCACATGATCATAGATATTTGCTGAACATCTGTACTTGCTAAATACCTGCTTTGGGTACCAGCAAATCACACCATCTGCCTTTCGCCTTCATCATATACAACATAAAATACTTACAATGTTCTGCTCTTGGTACCAGCTATATTTATTCATTTCAGCAAAGATCATTCATTATAAAAAAGACATAGAATAAACAGAGACATGATTGATATCTAGAGATGCATGAGACCTATTTGTTCAAGGATGCTAAGAATTCCTAATAAATACCCATGTATTCTATTTTTTTAGTGTGGTAACACTTTATGGATTCAGCAAAGTCAGCCATTAACTTATTCTATATAAGTACAATTTTCAGGCAACTTCAGCCCTAATGCAATTCTTTTAAAAATTGAATATGGAAATTTTTAGGACATCCCTGCACCTTTTAAGCTTTTCACCTGAGACCTAATTGTGTGTGCTATCAATAGGTCAGAAAAAGACCTTCCATGGTGCCCTATACAAAAGACAAAGGCACAATAATTAGGATGATTTGGAGCTCAAAGGGAAATGAGTAGAAATGGGAAATTTTCTGTAAATAGAAACATTGACAGATTATAAATGGACAAAAGCCAGAAGGAGAAAGAAGGAAAGGAACCAAAGGTGAGAGAGAGAGAGAGACCCTAATTAAATGAGTGTTGAGGGTCAAGAGAAATGAAAAAATGAGTGTGTGTGATTGTCCAGAGGAATATAGCTAGTGAGGAATACCCTTCATGATAGTCAAGAAGTTGGTTGTTAATTGGGGTTCTCTTGGAAGAATGGAGATGAAGAGTTTAGCTGGCCACATTCATGAAACCTGGTGACATGTGAGTACAGTGCAATCTGTATTCACACTAACTTCTTGCTTTGGGGTAACATTGAGTAGATAGATTTTACAGGCAGACATTGCTGTTGGAAATGTCTATACTATATGCAGTTATCACAATTTAAGTGATTAAGTAATGCTAAATAATATTGATCAATTTACTTAAAGTATTCATGTTCATTAAGTACATTGTTCCATCCAATGCCAAAAAAGTGGTGTAGTGGTAAAACAAACAAACAAAAACTTGCTGATTACAACCACACACTCCTCTTATAAATAGAGGTCTTGAGTCTTCTATCTCTTTTTTTTAATTTTTTTTTTCAACGTTTATTTATTTTTGGGACAGAGAGAGACAGAGCATGAACGGGGGAGGGACAGAGAGAGAGGGAGACACAGAATCAGAAACAGGCCCCAGGCTCTGAGCCATCAGCCCAGAGCCTGATGCGGGGCTCAAACCCACAGACCGCGAGATCGTGACCTGGCTGAAGTCGGACGCTTAACCGACTGCGCCACCCAGGCGTCCCCTATCTCTTTAGCTCAAAGTCGAACTCCAAAGAAGGGAGTTTTTCTGCCCTAGTCACATCAGGTTCCAAGTTCTATCAAAGTACTTTTTGAAATTGTGGTAAGAAGGATTCTATATAAGACTCAGAATTTTGTTTAGACTCATGTAGGCTGGAAGATCTTGTAAACTCATTTAAGAATGTTTTTTCCCTACGAATTCTTCCAGTTTTCCCTACAAGTTGCATATTCCTAGATTCTTCCTTTTCTCTGCCTGCACTTACTGTTCATTTTTAAATTGTCCTTGTTTGCACCATGACAGCTTTGTTTCAAACCAGGGGCTACATTTTATTAGCCATTCCTACTCTTCCTAAGAGCTAGAGTCTTCAATCTTGTGACTTGAGGACCAGGAGTTTTAAAAGGTTCCTTACACATTGAAGAAGCATGTCACTAGGAAATATCAAAAGCACTTGAAGGAAATTATAGAATTATTTTCTTCCAAATGTCAATAAATATGGTTTTTCTTCCTTTTGTGTAAGAGAAATAATGCCATCACTGTGGGGAGAGATACAAAGAAAAGTGATAGTGTTATACGTGAATGTGGGTTGAGAAGATAAAAGTAGAGGGAGCTCTAGGTTGAACCAGTTGAGTATTCACTACCTTCATGTGCCATGGGCATTTCCACACCTGTGATATTGTACCCCCTTTTCTTCACTGCCTATCTAAAATTTACCTGTACATCAAGGCCTGTGTTTTACTCCTCCTCTTCCAGAAGCTTTCCCCAACTACTGCAATCCATGCTAATTCTCTCTGTCTTGATCTCTAATGCATTTGATTTATTTGATGCTAAATATAGGCCACTGAACAGTACTTTATATATTTGTTTTTTATACTAGATGTTAAGTGCCTAAAGGAGGAGAATGTGTCCCTTATAGGGTCAAGTTCAACATAGGCAGGCAGCCAACAGAAGCTGCCTGTAAAGGGAAAACTTCAGGATTCTGACACTTGAATGTGCTGAAATGAAACCCTGAGAATTTCTATAGCCCACAACCATCCACACTAACAAATTACTTGCTCCATTGGCTGGTCAATTTTATTCCTGGAGAAAATATTTACCTACCTGCCAGGATATTTTTAATGTCTGTGGACATATAGCTTGCAGCTTGCAGCTGATATGCCAGGAGTCCAACTGAGAAATCAAGCTGTTGTCTCAATCAAAAGTCAGAGTCAGTTAGTCCTGCTCAGGGCAGGCATGCTATCAGATGAAGTCTAGCTTGGTCTGAGACAAGGCTGATACTCCCTCAGAGAACTAAGCTTGAGGCAAAGGCAAAAGGGCAACAGCAGTAGTTTCCAATAACTAGACAAATCAGTTCAGCACCTTGGATAGCAATCTAGGAATGTCCAACAGTCAGTCCATAGCCATTTATCCTGGAACCTGTTAAGTCCTATTACTTGGTTCATCTTTGTCTCTAGAACTCTGGTTATAAAAGATAATATGTTCATTAAAAAAATTACGTTGCTAGGTAGCTGAAAAGCATTTTTATTTGTCCTTGGACTTCTGAATATCACATAAGATGGGCAGAAAATAGTTTTGGAAATGGCCAGGTATCATCTTGAGTTTTCATATTTATAGTGTTTTTAGATTCAAGCCAAACTCATAGGAATGACCTTCCTTATCCCTTACCCTAATTCCTTCAGCTCATCGTTAAGTCCTAACAATTATCCTTTCTAAAGAGCTCTCAAAATCAATTTCTCCCCAGTTCATTTTTCTTTATTTCCTCCAACTTTCATCATCTTTTCCCTAGAAGATCATCCAGCCTTTACTTTCCCTCTAAACCATTCTCTAAACAGCCAACGTTCTTCTTTCCATGACATATATCTGACCATGTTTATATAATACTATTACCTTTAGCATGTGTTCTAAAATATGTTCTCAGAGATGTTAATTGATGTTGCATCAAAAAAAGTTTTCAATTTTCAAGTACTTATGAAACAAGGTTAAACGTATTTTACTTACCTATTTTTTACTACCAGATTTTTTTATTCATTGTAAATCTCCACAGGAGGGTACAGCATATTCTGCATAGGAATCAGCTTGTTGATTTCTACACACACAAAATAACTTGTTGGGAGATTTCTTTGAATCTACACATCAATTTGGAAGAATGGACATATTAAAATAGGGAGTCTTCTGATCTGTGAATATAGTAAATTTCCCCGTAAGGTCTTCTTTGATTTCATAAGATGTTTAACATAAACTGTGAATAAAGATAGCTTTACTTTTTCTTTCTCAACATGAATCCTTTTTGTATATTCTCCTTGCCCTATAACACTAATTAACCTCTAGCACAATGTTGAATAAAAGCTGTGAGAATGGATATTCCTCTCTAGTTCCTGATCCTAAGAGGAAACATCTAATCTTTCAACATTAAGAGTGCTGTTAGTTGTAGGTTATATGTACATGCCCTTAGTCAGATTGAGAATTTCTTTTCATTGCTGAAAAACTTTATTAAGAATACATATTGGACAAAGACACTAATTCAAAGGGATACATGCACCCCTATGTTTATAGCAGCATCATTTACAATATCCAAATTATGGAAACAGCCCAGGTATCTACTTATTGATGAATGAATAAAGGTGTGGTATATATATATATACAATGAAATAATATTCAGTCATAAAAAAGAATTAAATCTTACCATTTGCAATGACATGGATGGAATGGAACTAGAGAGTGTTATGCTAAGCAAAATAAGTCAGTCGAGAAAGACAAATATCATATGGTTTCTCTCATATGTGGAATTTAAGAAATAAGGCAAGCAAGCAAAGGAGAAAGAGAGACAAACCAAGAAACACACTCTTAACTAGAATGAACAAATTGATGGTTACCAGAGGGGTGGGGGTGGGGGGCGGGATGGGTGAAATAGAAGATAAGGATAAATGAATGCACTTGTCATGATGAGCACTGGGTGATGTGTGCAACTGTTCAATCACTATATTGTACACCTGAAACGTATATAACACTATACGTTAACTATACTGAAATTTAAAAAGATAGATAAATAGATAGATGGATAATGTATAAATAAAATGAAATAAAACACACACACACACACACACACACAAATTCACCACACTAGTTTCTCAAAAATATAGCATATACAATGTACAACATTTAGTAAATTTAGTTGATGTGCAGAGAATCAAGGAAAATTTGTCAGTACAATAGAAATATATCCATAAATGGCAAAGATGGTAAAATTAGCACACAAAAACTTTTTAAAAGCTACTAATAATATGTTTAAGGGGTTAAAAAAAGAGTACTGTTGGATTTTGGAAAATACTTTCTCTGAATCTATTGAGAAAATCACATCTTTGCTTTTCTTTTTAGTCTATTAATACGGTGAATTATATTGATTGGTTTTTGAATGTTAAACCAACTTTGCATTGCTGAGGTAAACTCCATTTATTCATGATTTTTTGTCCTTTTACACATCTTTATTTTTGATTTTTTAAAAAACTTGTGGAGGGGTGCCTGGTTGGCTTAGTGGGTTAAGTGTTCGACTTCGGCTCAGGTCATGATCTCACAGTTTGTGAGTTGGAGCCCTGCGTCAGGCTCTGTGCTGACAGCTCAGAGCCTGGAGCCTCCTTTGGATTCTGTGTCTCCCTCTCTCTCTGCCCCTCACCTGCTTGCACTCTCTCTCTCTCTCTCCCAAAAATAAATGAAACATTAACAAAATTTGAAAAAAAAATCTTGTTCAAAATTTGTGCGTCTATGGTCATAAGGGATATTGGCTTTTAGTTTACTTTTCTTGTAATGATTTTACCTGACTTTAATATCAGAATAATTCTGGCCTCATAAAATGTGTCAGGAAGTCTTCCATCCTCTGCAATTTTTGGAGGAATTTGGACAGAATTCACCCCTCCTAAACTCCTTGACCTACTTAATTCCTTCCCAGTCTTCTTATATTAGCTTAAGGATCACTTTCTTTTCAGAGCCCTATCTAAATCCTTAGATTTTTGCATCTTTCCTAGGTATATGTAGCATAATCCACTGTATTTACTCTTTCATAGCATGCATTATGTTTATACTTGCTTTATTACCATTAATTTTTGGCCAGATGTAAGCTTCATGCAGTCAGAGTTTTTCTCCAGCTTGCTCACAATTCTATCACAATTGCCTAATAATACTGTGTAGCTCGTGGTGGACTTGAACAACTTCCTTGTTAAGTACATTAATTTTTTAAACACATGCCCTATTAAGGATCTAGTAAGAAGATTATATTTTTTTCCTGTGAGATAAAATGGTGTCAGGAATAATATTGACAAATTTCTTACATCCTTACATCCTGGGCTAAACTCTACATAGTCATACTGTATACTTTTTTATAGTGTAGTATCGTCTATAGCTGTCTTCTCTTCGGTTTAGTTTTATTTAGCATTTTTCTCAATATTAATAGTGATACTGGTCTGTTATGTGTGGGTATGTGTACAAGTATGCAGGTACACAATCCGTATATAGAGTTTCTTCTAGGATCTTTAAAAAGATCAGAGAGATTTGTTTATTTTTTGCTATTAATTCTAGACCTGAAAAAAAAAAAAAAAAGGGAAGACTTATGTGTTGTTTGACGACCTGAAACAAATTACTCAAGAAACAAATTATCTCAACTGACGTTTTTAGGGAGGCATTCGCACTCAGTATTACTGATTTCTTCCATATGTGTGAGCCTTGTTCACGTACTATGTACATTTCTTTTGATTTTTAGTTTACGTTTTTGTAGAAAGTGATATGTTTTGTCTGTATTTGAAAACATTTTGCAAAAATTTTTATTAATTATACATTGTTTCACTGTTTTCTCTTTATCTGTAGTTACAGACACTTCCATGGAAGTAATGTTTTTGAGTTTGTGTTTCTTCCTTCTTTTCCTCGATTAGACAAACGCATGCCTTATCTGTTTGTACGTGTGCCCGCATACATGTATGTGTGTGCGCTGTATGACCTAGCTGCCGAGTAGCAGCACATGGCCTAAGAGGGGGAGAAAGAGCTCTAAATTCGGACAGCAGCCTGGGTTTTCAGTCAGCTCTCATGACCTAGTAAATGCGTGATCTTGGGCAATTTGGTGTCTCAGTTTTGCCATCTGTGAAATGACGTTAATTACTAAAAATAACAAAGGGCTTTGTATATGGCAACCGATCATTAATTTTTAGTTACAACTACTTCATTATTTCGTATTCTCTTGGTTAAACTTTCTTATTTTCATTTATTAACTTTTTAACTGATTTTTTAAATAACGTGTGGAATATTTAGTGCTTTTTTCTTAGTGTATGGGAAAACTCAGGAAATGCATTTTCCTGTGGCAACACCTTTAGCTGCATCTCATTACCATTTTTACTATGCTGTTTTATGCTCTGGGTATAATTTTTAATACATTTAAGTGTTATTTAGGAGTGATCTTAAATATCCAAGCAATTGAGGATTTTGTTGGGTTTCATGCTCTAATTTTGTCATTGATATTGGTATTATTATATCATGACCAGAATGTATGATCTATACTACCACTACCGGGGCCCCTGGGTGACTCAGTCGGTCAAGCGTCTGACTTTGGCTCAAGTCATGATCTCGTGGTCTGTGAGTTCAAGCCCTGCATCGGGCTCTGTGCTGACAACTCAGAGCCTGGAGCTTGCTTCAGATTCTGTGTCTCCATCTCTCTCTGCCCCCCATTCACTCACATTTTCTCTCTCTCTCTCAAAAATAAAGATACATTTTTTTAAAAAAAAATTATACTACCACTACCATTTTGGAATTCATCAAGTTTTTCTTTGTAGCCTAATCTTAGTTTGAATTCCCCCCCAAAAGAGAGCTCGATCCCATCACTTAGGCACAGCTAGTTTACTGAGGAGATGAAACCAGACAGGAGGAGCAAGCAAAGAGGGAGAAGGAGACAGGGAAAGAGGAGCACCTGACAATTGATCCCTTGTTGAACAAGTTACTTTATGTGGGCAACTGAGGCACAGTCTTCTCAAAACCCTCTACAGAACTGTGGGGGAAACTCCTCAGTTGCCTCTCACTGAAGGGCTGGATGCTGGAGTATTCACCCACAGTTCCCCCCTACCCCTCAGTTAGTTGAGCTTTATCCCTGGGCTGCACCTGTGCACGGGTTGAGCAAGCTTCCTTGACATCAGAGAAAGCAGGAAACAAAAACATGGGGAGAGGGAGAGTTCAGCCCCTGAGCAGACCATTGACAATGAGCAGCAGAACTGTTCACCAGAGCGGCCTCTGACATCACGGGTAGGCCCGTGGGGTCAGGTGTGGGGAGCCATATTGTCTAGTGCTCATAAAATGATCTCTATTTGCAAAGTGCACCAACGATAAGGTGACATTTTTAAGCCTCTTTGAGGTGTGATTTCCAGTCTTGGCTTCTATATTTGTATAAAGAAGAAGCCCAATACTTCACAAAGCAGACAATACTATTTAGGGACATACAAGAGTACTACCGTTCCAAAAGAAATAGAGATAGAGCTCTACATCGTCCTCTTAATCAACCAATGGTAAACCATTGCTCATATTTATTTGAGGAAGATTTTCTTTATGTCCAACTGGAACTTGAAGAGTAAATAACTCTAGTACTCGTGAAGAATAGATAAAAGATGCATTCTAGATTCATTAGCATGAATAATTTCCTGAAGATGCATTTTTATTACTTTCACAAAATAGTAACACAGACCTTATGGAGTGCCTTCTTATTAGATAAAAATAACAGCTCTGTAAGAAATCATATTTTTAATATTCTATGAAAGGAGAGGAAATCTTGATTGCCTCTCCTTAATTAGGAGACTTGTCCTTTTTCCTTTGGTTTCAATATAAGATGTTATTGCACTTTATAATACTTCTGAAAAATCACTCCCAAAAGATTTTGGATGGTCGCATAATCTGATAAAGTCAGCATAAAATTAATTGTGGCGACTAAAACACATACACTTACAAAAACAGAAAGAACAGCTAAAAATATTTGGGACAGATGATGGATTAACACGGCTACTGGTAATTGGGGATCTTATGTAACGTAAGATGTTACAGATGGTAGGAATTACGGATATGAAAGGTCTCACTCTGACAGATTTTGCCAGTGTTTTTAATAAATGTCCCATTCTAGCCTTAGAGTGAGTTGGGTTGTTTGAGAAGCAGCCATGCATGGCATGTTGACTTGAACTACCTGTTATTAACTCATTTTGTGCCCTCAAGATAGCTAGACTGGACCTATAGAACTGTAGTTGCCCATGCAAGGTTTTTTCAGAGAGTTTTCAAGTTAGCATCTCTGAATTCCTAAGGTGATAAGGGAAGAGCACTGGCCCAGGGGTAAAGGGAGGAAATTCTAAATGAAAACATTTTTCATCTCTTCTCTGAACTCCTTTTTCATTCCATTTTTCAGTTATCCGATGACTTATACTGCGTGTAAGACCATGCGCTACTTGCTAAGAACATAATTATGAAAGTCATCCTGGTGATGGTGGCTGAGCTGAGCTCTGAGGACCAGAGGGAGACAGACATAGGGGCAGGAAGAAGAGGGTGACTATATCAGATAGAAGTGACAGCATGTGGCAGGAGAGCATGGCACCATCAAGGACTTCACATAACTGGTGCACATGGGTTTTTTCCCTGGGGGTATAAAAGATGGGAGACCAGTAGAAGGTGAGGCTGGACAAGAAGGCAAAAATATATGAGAGTGATAGGAAGAGAGGGAAAGATTTTAAACTGAGAAGTGACATGGCTGAATTTATGCCTTCCAGAGATTATTTTGATGGCTCTATGGGAAGATGATTTGGAAAATACGGACTGAAGGGAGGGAACTGGAGAGGGAACCGACAATTATAGTGAAGATACAAGTAAGTATAAATGCTTATGAATAGCACTTACCAGGAGGTGGGCCCAGAAGGTATGTTATGCAGATTAACCTCTCTATCCTCATTTTTTACAGCGAAGAAAACTGAGACACAAAAGTGCTAAGGAAATGCTCCAAGCTCGCGGAGCTGTACGTGGCAGGTCTAGAATTCTGACCCAGGCAGCTGAGTTCCATGGCTCATGCTCTCAATCACTGTGCTTCAGAAACGTGAACCTTCTTGCACACTCAATACCCGTAAGCCATGTGTTAAGCACACAGGAGTGTTTATTTCAGTTCCTCTTCACAACAGTGGCTGTAGGTAGGTAATTTAAACATTTTTGCCTAAAAATCCCTGTGTTTAAACAAAAGCTTACCTAGAACACCATGAAACGCAGACAACCAGAGCTGGTTGAAGAGGTGGGGACAGTGGGTCTGGATGCCTACTTGCTCACTGCCTGACATTCATGGAACACTGAAGACCAAGGATATTGAAATGCACATTTTGGAAACTCTGGTCCAGAAGTTATGGGAGTTTCCCAGGAGCTCTGAGGTTCTGTCTAATTCCCTAAAGAACGAGAAAGTAGATGATGTGAACATCTAATTATGAGTGTTATCTCTCTAAGGGCTGTGGTGCATAAACTGAGGCTGGAAACATAGGTAATATTTTGAATACGAGTGTTTGCACAGCTAATATGTACAAAGGTTTAAAGGTCACAGTGTTCCCCAGTAAGCCAAGATCAGTGGCAAATCACCTGTTGTCAATGGGAAGGGATGGTTTGGGTCATACCACTGCTCTCCAAGCCACCAGTTCTACATGGCTCCCATCACACCTCTCTCGGGGTTCTTCACAACGTGCTGGTTTGGGGCAGCTGTTTTGGCCCTAAGAAACTTCAAAGCTGAATCTTGGGACTTGGGGACTCCACAGCCTAGGCACTGATATGTCACGGAGTAAAGGAAATGGTAGCTTCAGGAGGAGGTAACAATACATGAATGAAGCATCGGGGAATGGGGACTTCAATCAGTCTCTGATCTTTCAAAGACTAGATCTAGGATAGCTTAGGAGGTATGTGCAGCTATCACCTCAAAGTACAGATTTGCATAGAGGGGACAAGGGAATCCTTTATCAAGCGGGTCTGGAGACACTGGCTGGTTAACATAGCACACATCCCAGTGCCAGAATATTGTCTCCTGTTGGGTTCCTGAGCTTGGCCTGCTTTTCCTGCAGAAGCCAACGTTGATACATTCCTCTCAACAAGTCCTGGTCTGGGACTTTGATCGGTTAATGAAGTTTTTAAACTCACTTCGCGATCTACAAAGGATGATTGCCACGCGGTAGTGGGAGAGACAGACATCCGATCGTCCTCATTCTTTCACCCCCAGCTCAACCTAATACCGTCATTGGCATGTGCACTGAGCAATTCATCCGAAGATGTCGGATAGTGTCTATAAAGCCACCATTGCTGCTATATCCTTGTAGAAGAGGTATTTTATCCTTAGTCTAATGTGAGTGCTTCTGGCACCAGGTGTTTCTTCCTCTAAATTCCCTGTGCGTGCTGGAGCAGATGATTATCCACGCATGCAGAAATGTTTACCGAGTCCCATCCATTTTGTCCTGGATCCTTCCAGCTCTGACATTTGATAACATGCATGTTATATTAGACTATAGTGAGGGCACTGAATGAACAAGTTCACAAAACAAAGACAGAGTTTTACTTTTCTAACCATTTTTATTTTCAGGGTCTCATTTGTAAACTACAGGGCATACCATGTTTGTTTAACTTCATCTATCTGAATGACACTTACTTCATTAAATTAAGAAATTTTAATTAACTAATGAAGATTTCATTGTCTACTCTTTTTATGTTCATATTAGGGTAGGTCATTTTGATGACAACTTTTATAGCTATAATTAAATATTTCTCATAGATTTAGTTAAATTTGCAAATAATAAGGCATATTTCATCTTTATTTTATTATTCATGACATATCCAATTTAGCCTTGTGGCAGTCACCCAGCTTTCTGTGTCTTCTCTTATTTCTTTTCACAAGTCTCTTCCTTAGTTAAGAAAAAAGCATAAGGTACCGATATATCAGGGTTGTAATATCCATGCAATTCAGAAATAGACCCATGAACAAAGGAAGTGTTTCCTTCTCTGCTGTGATAGGTGGAGTAAGCCAACCCCAAGTGACCAGCACACATATTTATCTCATAGCTTAATCAGCATAAATCTGGACAGTGACAGCTTGGCACGTGTTCTCTGGGTTCTATGTCATTCAGAAACGCCCTTTTGTGACACTCCTAGAAGAGAGTCGTTCTGCTGATATCTGCACACCCCAGGGCTGGGGAGCTTATACCTCTAAAGAAACACTGGTCAATTAACCATTTAACATTGATTTTTAATATATTCTTTATATTCAGCTAAAGCATAGGATTGTAGTTCTTTTAATGGCGCTTTTGATTAACCAACTACTACAAATGCTCAGAAGCCTAAAGTGAAGCAACGTTATGAACATCAGAGTCTGGAAGACAGAACAAGTAGAGCCCATTGATTTTTCTTTCCACGCTGATGTGGATAGTCTCTTCTCAGAGAAACTGGTACTTCTGTTCCTATCTTACTGGTTTCTAGACCTTCAAATAGGACACTTTGTATGGACTTAACTTTAAAAAACATAAAGACAAGAATCCTAAATTCTCAAAGCTTGAGGGATGGCCTAGTGCAAGTTGCTCATCGTTTAGGCAGGAAGGCAAATTCACCAAGGGGAAGCCACTTGCCCAAGGACTGAGCCATATTTTTTTTTTTTTTTTACCAAAATTCCAGTCGCAATACTATTGCATCTTATCAAAGTGCTGTTACTGTGGTTATGAGCCATTTGGATCTAGAAAGGAAGCACCACAGCCCCAGACACAGGCCAAAGATGCTGAGGTCTTAGGTCATACTTACACATGGGAGTCAGTCTGTTGTTGGGACCTTGAGTTTCCCTAAGCATCTGTGGGACATTTGTCAGACTCCACAGATCTGAAGACCCTGCTCTGTGGCCATGCTTTCACTCTTGATCTAAAAGCCTGCCTCTCTCTTTCAGCTACCCCACTCCATTGTCATGACCCCCCCACACCTAGGCATCCCTCCACCTCCAACAAAAGCCCTTCCCTTCCAACGAATGGCTTCTGACTCCTCCAGCCCACCCTTCTGAACACCACAGTTGTGGCTATTTATGCTGCTTGTTTTCCCACTGTTCCCAGGTGGCTGCCTTCCTAAGAGGTTGTTTCTGACTCACTTTTCACATGGATCTATATGGTTTTCTCCCCAGCAAAGTTGGTCTTTTGGAGGGTAGAGAGGAGGCTGGAAATCCTCTGCATTTCCTCACTCTACAAACTGCACCTCTCCAGCAGGTTCATAGTTCCCAAGTAAGCTAGGAGAGCCACCGCTAGATGTAGGAGTTAGCACATGATCTGGAATATTTAGTAATATCAAATGAATTTGGCCCACTCTATTGTTATATTCTACCTTCTTTGGTCTAACATCTACCAAATCAGCTTCCACTCATGTGCCCTGCTTTCTACTTATATATTAGCAGAAATTTAAATCCTTTTTGGTTTAAACTATTTCCACCTGGGCTTTGGTAGGTATTTTTATTGCCGGAGCCGGTACAGATGTGACCTTGGCTATGGATCCAGGGGCAACAGACGTGGTTGTGGTAGATTTCGAAGAAAATAATCAGCCTCTATTAAGGCAGGGGACAGGAATAACCTACCCCAGGTAAATTTATGAGAAGGTTTTCAGGTAAAGGAAGGCTAGTCTCCAAGAAGTCAATTTCAGTGGCAAATGGACTCGGAGCAACTTGGAGGCTCAAGATCGTCAGTATCATCTGCATCCAACCAGTTGTTCTCATGCCAGATTTTCGTATCTTCGTATTTCCCAATAAATGTCCTGACTTTCACGTGATAAACTTGACAAGACTTTGAATGCAACTGCCATTTTAATTCAGCAACCTGTCCAATACATTTTTTTGTTGATTTTCCTAATAGTAGCCCTGTGGTTATAAGAAAAAACAGCATATTTTAGGGTCTTTCTGATCCTTAACATATGACTTGAGTCGATAGTTAAAGGACTAGAGTTTGTCATTTTTTTTTTCTGTAATTGCTCACTTGTACTCAGAAGAGTCCCCCCACACCACAGCTCCCGTGGTCATCATTACTACCAAATGGTCATGTGCAGGAGCCACTTGGGCTCCCAAGGCATGTCTTCAGTTGGCACCTCACCACATTCAACCACAGGTGACAGCTTGACTAACCAGCAGGCCACTGCATGCCATGGACCACTAGCTTCTCATTTCCCATTAGGAAACAAAAACAAAAAACCCAGCACTACATTCAAGTTTAAAGACACAACCAAACCAATCCTTAAATCTCATCTTTGTGGGTCTATCTCCTGAGACTACTTGCCACAACAGTTCTCCATCAGCCAGGGCACGATCAGGAGACAGAATGCTTACAGTTATTTGAACAGAGAAAATGTAACATAAATAATGACTAACCAGGACAATAGCCACAGTTCATCTATAAAGGAGTGATGAGTCACCTAAGAATTCCCTAAGGTTGATGGAGGGCATCTGTGGGAGAAATAAACTGGGAAGGCAGAGGGCTTTCTCCTAGGATGGGACTCTCCTCATTGGAGAAGGTGCAGGTTGTACTCTGTGGACAGCAGAGAAGCTCAGTGGCTTGTCCCAGGTCAAAGCTGATGCCCAGACACCAGGACGAGGGTGGTGGACAGGGAACTACAGCTGAAATACCCCTCCCAGGTATAAGGAGGCTGAGACAGATGGGCAGGGGCCCACAGCTGGAATTGGTAAGAAAGAAAGGCTCCTCCGTGGTGCTTGCAGGCCAAAGATGGGAGGCAAGAAACCACAGGCATGACTGACAAGCTGGAAACCTACCGTGATGCAGGCAAAGCTGGGAGCTGGCCGCTGGAGAGCCTGTGAGCCCTTAGAGGTGGCACTGAAAGTCAAAGGGAAATTGTCCATAAGGTGGCCACCACAACTTGATAGGGGGAGCCCCACTAGATGCCCCTAAATGTGACCCTGGCAGCAGAACGGTAGGAGGAGGAAGCAGCCCACCAGAGTGAAGTGCCTTCTTCTTGACCTGTCCCTTCTGCGCCCTCTACTGGAAAAGCTAAACATTGCATGAGCTGACAAAGGGAAAATATTTCCAGAGTCCTTCATCATCACAGAGCAAGCAGCAAAAGGTGAATTTGGAGCTAACAGGCAATAAATTGATATTTGGCACAATAGCATCAATTAGTATGACAATAGTTAACATTTTATATGGTCTTTACATTTTGTCAAGTCACCTTTATGTTTATAACCTTATTTCACCCCTCCCATTATTAACTTCATTCAAAGGATGAAGAAATTGTGGTTCAAAGATGTTGACCGATCCGGAGCCCCACAGCTAACAAACAGTAGCGTTGGAGTTCAAATGAGATTTTTGGATGCCACATGAATTCTTCCTACCAAACCCACGGCCTTCCACTGGGGGAGCTGGAAAGAGGGGAGAATTCATTGATCATTTCAGTAAACCAATTTTGACTGAACATCCACTATATGCCAGGCACTGAATCAGGTAATCGGTACACGGAGTAGATTAAAGAGATATGGTCTATGCTTTCATGGAGTTTACAGTCTGGAGCGGGGTAAGCTAACTTTATCTTAAAAGATAAATACAAGTAATAATATTTTAGGCTTTGCAGGGCAAAGAAGCAAAATCAAGGATATTATATTGGTGCTTCTATAGCCATTTACAATGTAAAAATCATTTCTACTCAGGCTGTACAGGCTGCAATAGTTTATTACAGTGATAGATAGTTTGTTGAGCTCCGGTCTCGATAAAGAGATAGGTAAAAAACGAAATGAGTGCAGTGTCAGAAAGGCACAAAGGAAAAGGAATGGTTCTATGAGAGAGAAAAACAAGAAGATGTAGGGAGAGATTAAGACAGAGGATCAGGGAGGTTGTATCTGAGGAAGGACACTGGGACCTCGGCCTGAAGGGTGGGTTGTTAGCTGGGCAGAGTGGAGGGCAGAGCATTCTGGGCCAAGGCAACAGCCCCCGGGGGAAGGGAGAGCCTGGTGCATCCAAGAAGTCAGAACAAAATACACACACACACACACGCACGCACACACAGCAGTGGAGCTGGAACACAGACAGCAAACGGGACAGGAACATGGATATGATAGAGGAAGTTAGGGCATCAGACCTTCAGGCACTTATGAAGAGGGGAGCCAGGAGGCAGTCATGCCTGGGAACAATCGGAAGTCAAAGGGAAGGAGGAAGAGGGAGGAGAGCAGACACAAAGGCAGAGCGAGATTCAGCAACCACGGGGACCTCACAACCTCACAGCCTTACCCAGGAAATGCTGTTACGCGCATGTCAGTCTTCAGGGAAGGCCCGCCTCTGGAGCCCCCAGCACTCGCCAGCACACATTCCTTCCGGGTCTGTACTTTGCTGCGTTCGCGGAGAGTCCAAATCACCTTTCCATTCCATCATTTCATCTGTTGCTCCAGGCCTGACAACAAGGGCAGGAAAGCAGCCTGGCCTTCTCCCCAGTTGGAGATGGAAGCTGGACAGTTCGGGCCCTGGCAAAGGACACAGGACAAAGGGTCAAGACTCAGAAGACCTGGGCTTCTGTCCCGGCTGAGCATGGACTTCACATTTCACCCTTGAATCGGGGTTCTGATTTAAGGGGTCACAGAGACCTGCTCACGTCAAGGTCAAGAGCACAGACTCTCATATCAGAATCTGCTCCTGGTTCAAATCAAGCATCTACTGTCCTCCAACGACCTGACTGTGGTCGTGTCACTGAACTTATCTGAGCCTCACACAGCTCTCTTATCTTCAGGATTGGGACCATCCTGGAATCTACCTGGTAGGATTGCTGTGAGTAGCAGGTGGGTGTGTGAAGGGTTGGGACGGCGCACAGGACAGAAAAAGCACTCAGGAAGTAATTGCTCTATTGGCTGTTTCTCCATTGGATCTTTCCATCACTGTCTGACATAGGCAGGGCACAAACAGTCATCACCCCATTTCATAGACAATGGACTTGAGACACAAGAAAGTTGAGTCTCTTGCCCAGGGTCTTGTGGTAGAGCTGGTCCTCAAACTCACACGTGCTGAGCTCCAGGGCTCAGTGTAGTTACCTTGGGCGAGTCATTGCAGCCTTGTGGGCCTCAGTTTACCCAATAGTAAGATAACAGGGGTGGAGGGAGGTCAACCATCCCTAGGTTTTCTTCCTGATCTGACCCTTCACATACGTACCATCCAATCTGGGGATTTTGCCGATTTGGAAAAAGCAGGTTCTGCCTGTGCACTCTTCCCAGTGTTCCCCCCGGGGGTGCTCGGGCAGGGTCGTTCCTGGCCTTCTAAGCTCCAGGGCTTTCCCAGGCCCCCCGTCAGCCGCCAGCCCCCTGCTCCGTGCTCCACAAGCTCCCTTGTCACATAAAATTCTCCTTCTGACACTGTTTCCCTTTAGAAAGAAAGTAAATCATAACTTTTCACTTAAGCGTTTCTGCTTCTAGTCAGACCTGCTTTAGCCTGAAGTTGAAAAACAGTATATTTGGTTGGATCACATTTCAATTCAGTCTAATAGATATTTGCTTAAGGGGGAAAAAGGTTGAAGAAAAAAGGGAAATGTCAAAACGGAATAATAAAATGGTCTATAAACAGAAGCAGGTTTTCTGCGATATGTTACCCCGATAAACCCGATAATGGTTCCCAAATGCACTGTCCTGGTTTGATGCCAGCCTGGGCGGCGGGGGGTTCTGGGTTATTTTTAATTTTACTGTAGCCAAACCACGACCTCATCCCGAAGGAATTCTCTCCCACCAAAGAGCTGTATCGAGTTATTTGTCGGCTGAAATTCATTTGAATGTGGACTCATCGGAAACATGTGTGGCCACAGAAGCAGCCAAGAGGGAAATCTGGGGAAAAATAGGATTTCCAAGGAAACCCTTCCCTTTGTTTTAATGAAACAAGCTGGTCCTTGCGGGGCCTAGGGGCTTTGGTAGTGTCGGCCCCGAACCTGCTGCATTCCGTGACCTGACCGCTCCGTGCCCTCGGCCGCCAGAGCAGACCCCCACCGTACGGTAAATGCAGCCCTCACCCATCACCCTCACCCACTTCGCTTCAGAGTGTGGGAGTTTTGGCCAATGCCCACACAACTTAAAGACAGAGCATAATAATGGCCATGAATGATGTTAAGGATACCCCCCCTTTAGCAAACACGTGCTATAGGCATTGTGCTAAGACCGTAGTTTCTCATCCTCACAACAAAAATATGAGGAATGATTGGTCCCCATTTCACTGGCAGAAAGACTGGGGCTTGGAGAGTTTGACTCCCTAATAGCACCTGGTTATTTAGTGGCGTAATCAAATTTCAAGTCCACGCCTGTTGTATCTCAAGCATTGGTCTAGCCACAATGCTTCTCTGAGAGATTTGGAGATGAAAAGTGACTTCAGACTGGGAGATCAGGCAAGGCTTCATGTAGGAGGTGGCATTTGAGTAAGCAGGAAGCATGGGTAGCATTTAAATAGGGGGAGATACGTGTCAGACAGAATATAAGTCAGGGAGAAGGGGAGCCATCAGGAAAATGGAATGGAATCCCAGAAGGAGAAAAAAAAAACTGGCTGGGCGACTCCCAAAGGAAAACGGTGGGAAACTGGATGGGAAATGTCTCGTGAGTCAGCATCTTGGGAAGCACCTGGTTTTCAGATGATTGACAGGCTTGACCTGAAAGGAGATGGAAAGCCATTGACAGGTTTTCAAAAGTAAACCTGTCAATGATCTGTCATCTGGGAAGGGGTGGCCCCGGGGAAACTCGGGAGGGAGGTCATGCAAGACAGCCAATGGGGTAGAGCTCATGAGATGGGAAAGGAGGAGCAGAAGAATAATCTAGAAGATTTAGGATGTTATATGGGGTGTGGGAGGGTGGGAAGGAGGAAACAATCTAGGATGAATCCCATGTCTCTGGTAAGAGTGATGGGGGCAGGGGGTGGGGGGTGAATGGGATCATTCACAGAAATAGGTGTGAGTTTTTGGGTAAAATGAGAGAATCTTGCTTTGGAATACGTTCAGTTTAAATTACGTTGTTTGTCTCCCCGGCTCCCACATGAAAGGACACAATCACGTTCCCCTCTGTTTCTCCCAGGCTCCTCGCACAAGCCTCAGCATGTAGAATGTACTCAGGGAAAAACACTGAACTGACAGATTGGTACAATCACCCCACGTTCCCCACAGCCTAACAGATTTCACCCACCAGCAGAGCCGGGTTTTGGTCACACTCGGGATCCAGATTATACATGCAGGAGAAGCAGCACGTCCGCAGCTCACACAAGTTTCTAAATCCAGAAAGAACCAGAGGAGCGGCTATCTGAGATTGTTACATGGTCACTTCTGGGGTGGGAAGAGATGTGCCGTTAACTCAGGACCCTGCCTTTTACCACGCCCAATATAGAGATGGACCCATCTGCCAACAAGCCATCATGGCCAAGATCTCAAAGAACCAGGATGAAAAGCCTCCTCAGAGTAGACGGGAGATACAATCAGTGGCTTTGGTTTTCAATCAAGCTCTTTCCTGTGCAAAGCAACATTGTAGGAAATTGATTATTCTATTGCCTTCTCAGAAATGGAGACTCTGATGTTGAAGAGAATGGTTTCCTGTAAGACAAAAGAACAAAGGTTCATGGGTCTGGGAGGATCATAATTTTTTCTAGTGTCTTCTAAGCAATCGTGATAAATAGTGCGTGTATCACAGAAGGCTTATAAAACAGAGGATAATGCACTCCATGATGTCCCAGGTGGACAGAGGCTTCTCAGTCCACGTGATTGTCCTGCCTGTGCCCACAGACAGCTGGGGTATATGTTGTTCGTGTGATTTGGCTCCTCCTTTCCAAACTAGGGCCATTTTTACCCAGACAACCCTATGCAAGAACAAGGGCTTACAGGGACAAATCTGTTTTGGGAAGGTGTCTGTACTTAGGAGTCTTAACTTCCCAGAAGGGATTCTCCGGGGCTGGGGGTAGGGTGGTTGTCTGTTTTGAGAAGATATAATTAGGAGCCACTTAACACGGCGTTTTCAAACATTAACCAGGCATAACAAAGCCGTACAATAAATCTCGAGATACCCATCACTCAACTTCAACAGGCACCAACATTTTCCCATTCTTGCTTCATCTGTAACTGCCACCCACTTTTATTTTGTATGTTTCTGCCCAACCTGTGATTTGATCATGCCAAGCAGCGTGTTACGAAGAATCACAGCAGAATCACAGGCGCTCGGCTGCTGCCGGAGTAGGAGAGCTTGACAGAAAATGACATGTGTATCTTCACCCTCCAGGGCTTGCGCAGGACCTGGTGTGTAGTTGGCGCTCCGAGAGCGGCCTGGTGACGTGTGGTTTTGGCCTAGATGTGTGATTTCGGAAACATCCTTTGATCTCTCCAGCCCCAGATTTCTCATCTGCAAAGGAGGAATAAGAAAAATCTGCCGACAGAGTGATGATGAGCATGAAATCGGGCGAGGTAGGCTGAGCCCACAGTCAACTCAGTAGGGCTTCCCCTTCTGCCGACCTAGTCCCTCCTCAGTTACGGGATCCCCAACCTTCCTAAGTCATGGGAATTAAGATGGGTAGGTAGAAAGGAAAAGGAAAAGAAAGGCGGGGTAAAGGTAAATGAGGAATAAGGAAAAAGGACGCAAGAGAAAGGAAAAACATAAAGCCATGTGGAATGAATAGGAGGGGAGCAAGAAGGGAGAGGGAGCCCTTCCAAGCATCCTGACACCAGCCTCATGACATAGCCACTTATGGCAGAATTGTGCATGTCAGGAAATGTCTTCTGTGTCCCCAGCTGACAAAAAAAGGCAAAGGGCTGGGCACTATTTGCCTCCGGGCAACGTCCGTTTTCTCCATCGTCCCCCACCCCAGCCATCCAGGGTCCTTATGTCCGCTCCTCATGGTCCCTTCAGGACTTGCTCCCTGTAGAGTGCCTGGAGAAGGCACCACCCTGGCGTGTGAAAGTCAGTGAGCTCTGAAGTGTCCAGGGAGGAGGGCGTGTGTTCCCTTCCATCTGGTCTGTATGAGTCCCGGACTCAGACGATGAGAACACGGGGGGATAGGAACTGTGGCAGAGCTTAGTCAGGCGAGGGGTGGCCGTGGACAGTTAAAAGTGGCTCACGTACTCGCAGTCAGAGAAGACTTCTCCAGGAGGGTGGAGCAAGCGTCTGTGTCTTAAGTGAGTAAATGTTTACGCAGTAAAGAGAGGAGGAGGAGCTACTTTCAAAAGAGGTAAAACTCCTATATTTGGTTGGTCCATAGTTTAACCTATACTTTCAAACATGGGGAAGAATTTTTATTACATTACATTACATGCTCACACCCCCCATTTGCAGATGAGATGGCAGTGCCCCTACACCACGGACCTCATATTCTTTTCCTCACTGTCCACTCTAGTCTTGGGCAACCCAAGGATGTCTCCCCCATTCTACAGATCAAACAACTGAGCTCTGCGAGGTTCTCTCCTTGCCTTGACAGGCTGCAGCTTCCAAAGTTCCAATTCACTGGTTGTCTATGAACCCCACCCCCCACCCCCTTAATCAGCCCCTTGATTCAGATCTGGAACCTTCATGTGGCACTTTTTGCCTTGGAGAAAATCAACTGTGACCTTGGCACCCATTCCTGGCCTGCCAGTTCGTCCATGGTGGGAATCATTCCTCTCTAGATCCCCCGCCACCGGCACAGGGTCCAGCAAAGGGTTGGTGTAAACAAATGTTTGTTGAATTTAAAGTCACTGAACCTGAACTTAAGGATACAGAATGAAACAGCGGCAGTCACCAGATGGTCTGCGTTTTGCTGGCAAATACTCACATGTGAAGAACACCCAACTATGTGGTCTGGCTTTTGCATATTCCATCCAGATGTTTGGCTTCAGGTAGAAGCAGACTAGGAAATCCTTAATGAACAGACTAGTGTTTCTTAACATGTTGAACCTCCAGACCGCTCCATTGTCTCCTGTGCTGGGGCTGCTGGGAATTCAGCATTCTTAAATGGGCTGGGCAGCCAAGAACCCTGGATTAGGATGCAAAAAATGAACAAAGAGGAGAGAGAAGAGCAGGGAAGCCTCACAGCCCATGCACAGGAGTGCCTGTTGTGTTGGAGGAGGGTGAGAAGCCTGGTAGCCAGGGTAGGGGAATGTGAAGACAGAAGCCAGAAAGCTAAGTAGGAGTCGGGCAGAGGAAGATCTGGCAGTTTTATAGGTCATAGTAAGGATCTGGGTTTCCACTTTGAGTGAAATGGTGAGTCATTGTTGAGTTTTGAACGAGGAGTGACTTATTATAAATTGCATTTTAAAAAGGACACACTGACTTCTTTGTTGAGACCAGCCTGGGAGGCGAGCAAGAGAAAAGAAGGAAACTAAGAGGATTTAGGAAGTGGAACAGGATGGGAATGGTGGGAGGGCTGAGGTATGATAGGATCCCTTCGGCTTCCCAATTGTCTGTCCTTTGACTCCAGGCAAGTGCCCATTCAACAAATGCTGCCATATTCCTGGAACTCCATGTTCATTCAACAAATTCAATGAATGAATGAAGGAAGGAATGAAGGAATCAATGAACAGAGGCACCAGATCTGGGGGATCTAGATGCTGGTTCTGAAAGACATAACCGCAGGCATCTCACTTTGACCTTAACTTCCCATTTTGAGGGATATAGAAGCTGAAAGAACAGAAACTGTGAGTTATGCCCCTAGCTGTGGTGTGGGACAAGAAGACCTGTTTTTGAAAGAGGAGGGGGGGGGGGGGGGGGAGGAAGGGGATTGAAGGGGGTGGGGGAGAGGAGAAGAAGAAAATAGAGAGCTGGTAGATTTCATACGTTGGTGCTTTTTCCAGTTCACAGAAAGGGAATCAGCAGAGGGGATAAAGTGGGGATTCTGATCCCCTGGATGGAATTATAAGCGAGGCCAATACCTGTAAGGAATTCGGATGGCAGTGTGGGATCGGGAAGTCTGGCCGCCTAGCACCGAAACCACTAGAGGGAGGCTCTGATGTGGTCAGACTCCATCTGGAGGAACTGGGAAAGCATGGGGTTCTCACAGGTAGGGGGATTAGGGGCGAATCTCAGGAAAGCCCACCCAGGTTAGCTCAGCTTCTCCTGGGCTCCTCAGTCTGTCCCCTCTGCCTCCCTCCCTCTGATGCATTGCAAAGCAGTCTCCCTCCTCCCTCACTCAGCCACCGCCTTCGTGGGGATAGGCACTTTATCCATTACAGACCACAGAGGGGCTCCATCCACATGGTCTGCTTTGAGCCTCACAGCACCCTAGTGAGACAGGAGCTAGGATCTGCATTTTACAAAAGACACAGAGGCCCAGAGTTTGGAAGTGACACAGACGGGACCCGGCAGTGAGTTAAAGAAATATAACCTGCCTGTCACATCCGAGCCTCCTCTTTTCAAAAGTATCTAGACCTCCCAGCATGGCCAGCAGACTCATCTTGAGCAGGGGTGATCAGGGGACTTGAGTGGTTGGGTGGGAGTGCGATGTAATGAAAAGATCCAAGTGCAGAACCCCTCACCCATTGGGGTACCAGTGTCCTAGAGTTATTCCTTGCCACAGCAGCCCTGTAGAAAGCAGGTGGTGGGTTTTTTTCTCCTGCTTCCTTTTCTGAAGAACACGAGCTAGATCCATTTTAACAAGCCATTTTGATGACCACGGGACTTCTGGAACGACGGCTCCTAACCTTGGCTACACAATGAGAATCACTTGGGCAACTTGGAAAAAAAAAAAAAAAAAAAAGATGCCTGACTTCTCTGAGCCTCAGTAAAGTGATGATCACTATGCCGTTCTCTCCGTGTTCTGGGGATACAGACTTGGCATATAGTTTTACAATCAATAAGAGGTATCCATTATTACATTATTAATTCGAACATGCTTATATCCTTCACTTTGCACAGAGGTAATTAAATGGTAAGAAGGATGGTGATCACGATAATTAGAATAAAAATTACAAGAGCAACCACTTATTAAGGACCAGTGTGCTGGGCATTGTATAAATATAACCCCTCATATTTACCCCGTCCTTCACAATTATCTAAGCAGCTTTATCTTCATCACAAAACAAAACAAACGAAACAAAGTTCCTAGAGTACATATTAAAATACAAAGAAGATGAAGTATGTATTATAAATGAAGAATCAAGAGGCTCTAATGATTTATCCAGGAGCATGGAGAAAGTAAATGTTGATTTTAGTGAGATTAAGTATATTCGATCTCACTCTAGGTTCTATCATTCAAAGTAGTCTTGTAAAAAATGCTTTGTGATATATTTCCATCCCCTTTATATCAGCATTTTAAACATTGAAGGTCATTTGAATTTTTTTTAAATAAAGTTCACCTATTCTTGCTTTAATTCCATCTTTTCAATTTTTTAGAATAAGATTTGATGTTGAAGACACTGTTTGAGCTCTGTGTGTCTGTCTTTTGGGTCTTCCCCCTATGCTCCAGGAAGTTCCATTATTGACTCCAGGCTCCGGTAAATCCCCAGAGCCCAGGCGTTTCACATGTCTGTGGTAGGGAGAGACAAAGAGCCTGCTTCCCAGGCCCGGTTCTGTTTACACTTCCTTGATCAGGGATAATGATTTGTTTACAGGAGACATTCTGTCTTCATTAAACTCATTTCTGGACAATCAATAGAGGGACTAAGATGACAGGGCACATGTGTATTTGAAGTTCACACATCCTGCCTTGCTCAAGAGGGACCAAGGCTCAGCCAAGACTTTCTGATACTGACACTTAGGATCAAGACATCAAATGTTCTACTTGAATTAAGGAAAGATGACCCTTCCCCAAAGGAACATGAACATCGGCTCAGTAAGTGGTTTTGCTAATTATTCTTTGATTCCTCATACCCCAGAGTGGGACGGGCCCTGCCCAGGGTATTGCATATACAGTGCAGTCGGCCTTCCATCCCCATTAAAAAATCATATTAGAAGATGTTTAATAAACAAGCTAGCAACAGTTACGCAATGAACTTAGGGGCTTATCGTTGCTAGTGCAACGTCCAGAAGGGTCCACCAACCTTGATTGGCTGCTGTGCTTATAGACGTCAAGGTTCACGCTTCAAGCTGAGATTCAGATCAGAACAAAAGAACTGATTACTTGCCTTTCCTTTTAAAAAGTGCAATATTTTTGATTAGCTAACTATAACGTTTTTAAAAACCTCTTATTTATGCAGATACCTTGCAGGGCAAAGTTAAAAAAATAAGTTACAATGTCGCTCAGTTATGCATAATCACTAGTTTCCATTCACTTCTTAACTCCGCTCTGCTTTCCTTCTCCAAGTCCAAGTGCAGTTCTGCCTTTTAATTTGCCTTCGATCTCTTTATGGTCTCCCTTGCGCATAGGCTCAATCCCTGTTCTGATGTAAGCGTGCACAATAACATGTTTTGTGACTGGTGGATGAGCTAGCACTGAGCAAGCATCCTGGAGCTGCCTTCAGCCCCACCCGGGCAGAGTCTCCAGGGAAATCACAGTCTAGAAGGCCCCAAAGATCGGCGGCAGCTACTGCAGCCACGGGCGGTCATTTTTGGCTGAGCAATCATCCTAAGTGTGGACCAAAGGGGTTATTCCACAGGGAAACTCTAATATGCCTCTTTGGAACTGGAAATTAATGAAGGCCTGGTCCAGGTACTGGCAGCCAGGACTCAGAGACCTCTGTTCCCAGTGAAAATCGGACAGGAACAATGCCAACCCGAGTTTCATACCTAGAGGAAGGCACCTTGAGTGTTCGATCCAAATCCCAGGCCTAAATATAGACACTAAAATTGCATCGGACGATGCAGCTAGCATCAGGGAGCAAGGGCCAAGAAGCAGAGACATTTATTAGCTTCTGGAAACTGGAAATGGCACTCTGGTTTGAAGAATCATGGCTAAGATCACATGAGTGGTAAGATAAACGGTCAGGATTTAATTTAAGTTTTTCTGACACCTGAGTCCACTTCCCCTTGCTGTAATCTGTGGTCAAAAGGCAAGGGGGTGTTGGGTGGGAGGCAAGCTGGGTTCTTGCTGAGCCAGTGCCCAGAGGTCTCAACTTCTTTGAAGTCGTACTAAAATGTCACCGTTTCCTCCACAGAAAGAGTCGAAAAGCAGCCTCCGTCTGTAAGGTGGACAACCTTCTTAGCACTTCACTCCTGGCCAGGAGAGGCAACTGGAATAAACACCTCCCTGTTAACAAGGTCTAGATCCTAGTTCTGGCTCCACCGTCAAGCAAGTGATCCTGAGCAAGACATCTCAACGATCTGGACCCCAGCCCCTTGTTTACAAATTAGCAACATTAGTCTGTACCCCAGATAGAAAGGAGTGATAAGGTTTTCCCTGGCCTTGTGCAACAAAGCTACTGTCTTCTGATATATGATAACATGTCTTGGTTAGGAGAGTTGATTAAAAGGAAAGCAGGAGGGGCAAGGAACCTTCTGGAAAGGAGCTGGGTCTTAACTCCTCTTTTGAGAAGTTCTGCTATTGGATCTTCTCTGGAAGAATGAGAGAGCACCTATGCAGCCCACTGACAGGAAGGCAGAAGGGTCTGGCTGGGCCAGGGTCAAAGCTAGGTGCCTTATGATGGAAAGGTGAGATCTTGGCTGAGGATGGATTGAAGTCCCTGCAGACCCAGCTTTGGTGGCCCAGGAGATGATGGCATTTATTTACAATGGCTGAGTATGTGAGTAGAAACTCCATGAGCTATAACCTTGGGAGTGTGGGGGCCAGAGCAGGACAGAGGCCAATAAGGACACCATAGAAACAGTGGCCAGGGACTCATCAGCGTGTCCAGAACCAGTTTCCACCACAGTGAACTCTGAACCTACCATACTCCAGCTGTCTCTTCATCTCGCATGTGTTAACAGGACCTATCCTTTCAGTCTGACTAAGCCCTAAAGATCCTTCATAGGCTGGTAGACAACTGGAGATGGGGTAGGGGTTGGCCGTCAAAGGGGTTGAAAACCTTCCTGCTAAGCTGGGCAAGTGGGGCTTGGACATTGACCAGGAAAATTAGAAAGAATTGACCGTGCCCATTCCTGGCAAGCTAGTTCCTATCAGCCACGTGGGTGGTGGGGTTAGTGCAACGCGCCTGTATGGGGGGCGGGGCGGAGGCATCTGCCAGTGCACCACCCAGGTCTGGCAAATCCTCAGGCCGTGTCAGTGGCAGGAAGCCGCTGGAGTGACAACAGATGCCAGGGAGGGGTTCAAGTGCTATCGCTTCAACAGTGCTTCCAGAAAATTCTCTCTTCACTGGCATCGTGCTGGGGTAGGAGTGGGGTGTGTGGGGCAGAGAATGAGGGAAATAGTCTGGAGGTCCCGGTCCCAGGGAACAAGAGTCACTCTCAGGCCGTGGCTCCATGAAAGGACGGATGGCGGTACCCGCATCAGTTAGGCCCTTGGGTGATAAGACGGAAACTCACTGCTTCCCTGACGTGATGGCGATCCTACGCGGAGCCGACCAGAGTCGGGGGAGCCTACACAAATGACAGGCCCAGCAGTTCCCAGGGTGGCTTGGGCTATGTTGCACGTCACCGCACACCTGCCCTCTCAGGACAGAGGACAAAGATGCTTTCTGAAGTCGTGCACCTGCTCTTGGCAATCGCAGGCTTATTGTCAGGTTACCTTTGAGAATATGGTGAGAGAGAATGCCCCAGGAGCTCAGGAACAGCGGGCTGTGGCCTCAGGGAGATGGCCTGGGCTCCAGACAGCTCTGGGAGGAAGGTTACCGCACAGATCGCTCGGTGGCAGGGCTTCCTCCGTCTCTGCTTCTGCGCCTCCTTTTGCTACAACCTTCACCCATCCCCCGCCTTCCCCCGCCCCGTGTATCCCTTCTCGGCCTCGCTCCTCTGCTTACTCATCCGTGTGTCAATCCTCCCGCTATTTAGAGCCAGCCTTCGTGTTCCTCTTGGTCTTCTCTCTTCCAGACCAGACCCTCCCACGTCCTCCTTCCTGACGCAGAGTGTCCTCGGGGTTCCACCCTCCAGCGGGGGCCTCAGGGGAGCCTGTGCTTTCAGCCCTTCTGAGAATCCTCGGAGGGGCGCCCCCTCCCTCCCCAGAGGCGGGACCTGAGCGGGCAGCAGGCAATGACCTCAGTCTTGGCTCACCTCTGACAGCAGCTCTGAGAAAACGTCTGTAGCTCTTTGCGCCTCGATTTTCTCAGCTGTAAAATGGAGATAATGACACAGGCTGCAGACCTCCAAGCCAGGGTCTAAAGGTTTGCCTCCGGCTGGACGGCTCTGGAGCCCTGTGTGTGTGGGAATGTAATTCATGTATTTATGGAGCGAGCTAGCTATTTTTTTTTTTTTTTTTTTTTCCAGAGAGACTTCTTGATCCTCACATGACTCACAACATCTGATTTTCCCGTTCGGAGTACATTTTGACTTAGGAACCTTCCCGTGGCAGGCAGATGCGCCCCTGTGAGCAGGGGCAAAGGAAGGGCTGCGGATGGTCCCTGAGGGTGAACGACACAGTTGAGTCTCAGAAGGGTTAGGTGGCTTGGCCAAGATCACACAGGAGGTAGCCGGTGGAGGACAAGGCGCAAGATAAGCTTTCCCGTGGACTTTCGTATCTACAGAAACTGCCCGCAGCCAGGCGGTACGACAGCACGGGTGTGGGGCACAAAAGCACCTGGCTTGGATTCTAGGTGCTCCCTCACCCTGCCGTGCCCTCTGGGACAAGGTACTTAACCTCTCAGAGCCTCGGCGTCTCTCCTTACGTGCCAGTGGCTGTTGAAATGATCCAACACGATCTGGGAGTACAATGGCATGAGAGTACGTGACAGCTGACGGGGTCGGTAGGAGTGTCCCCTCTACGGGAATGCGGTAAACCAAGGACGGGGCCGGAGAGGCGACTTGCCTAAGCCCTGGAGGTGACCCCAACCCCCGCCCCGGGATGGTCAGAGAGCGCTCTTCCCCCGTTCTGCGTGCCACCCCAGCGACCCGGACCACCCCTAGATGGTGCTGGTGCACCAGGCAGCGCCTTGGCGCGCCCCGCCTGCAGCCAGCTCGCGGCTGCGGCAGACGGCGGGCCGGGACAAAGGAAGGACCCGCGGGGGCGGCGGCGCGTCGAGCGGGCCGCCCGCGGGGACCCCTGCAAGGCGGACCTTCGCTTCCCCGAAGGGGGAGCCGCTGCTCTGTGCGCCCGCGTTCGGCGGGAGCGGTTGAGCCCGGGCGTGCGGGAGTCTGAGCCGCGCCGCCGGCCCACCTGCGCTACCACCCACCCCTGCAGGGAAGCAGGTGGGCTGAGCGCTCCGGGGCGTCTCTGGGGACCTGGAGCACGAGGCCCTCCTTCAGGCAAGGCCCCGTCGGTGGTTCCACTTGCCAGGTCAGGTTCCGCTGTCACTCATTCGCAGATCATTGCCCCAGATTCTGGGCTGCAAGGGACACGTCCGGTAACTGCTAAGAAGCCATGCCAGCCCGGGGGCTTTGGCAGGTCACCTCTGTGACCTTCATCCTGCCCACCTGCAAAATGGGCGTGCAGGCGTCGACCCCGTCGTGCTCACTTCCACGGTCAGCAGACCTTTCCCGTGCTCCTGCTCGTGCCGGCGGGCAGCTCCCTGCTGCCTGTGACACAGGCCTGCCCTGGATATGCCAAACCCACAGATCTCCAAAGACACGTGTCCTGAGAGAGGACGGTGAGAGGAGGGACTGACTGCAGGTCGGGTAAAGCTTGTGGACATGCCAGAAAACCGTGGGGAGGCTGTGAACATTGTTATTACCGATAAATGAGGGTGAATACACTTGCTTTCAAAGCCCCGTTCACGACTCCCATTATCTCACTTTGAGTGATAGGGTGGCGATTCCCAGCCTCTCACTCCCTGCCACCTGGTGCCACTAGGCCCATGGGGTGCTCCTTAAATAAATAGTCCCAAGTCTCACTGAGTTTGAACCCCAGCCCTACCCCATTAATACCTGGTCAGTTCATCTCCATTCCCCATCCGTAATGTGGAGGTTTTGCTAAGCTATGTTGCTGGAGTCTGGGCATTTGTAGGGATGCATATTGTTAGACTACGTGTCGTAGGCAGGCTGAGCGATGCGGCCGACAGATTGGGGGATCTGGAGACGTGAACCTTAATCCTACCTATTTGACTACCTTGTGGGGGGTCTCGGGGAAGCCTCTTCTCCTAAGAATTCAATTTACCCATCCAGGCAAACTGAAAGAAGGGGCATGAGCCCACCTGGTGACCAGTGCCTCCCCCCCCAACCCCCAACTCAGTCTATTTCTCAGAGACCACTTTCTTTCAGTCCAGAAGGAGGCGTACTAATGTGATGACCAAGGGCGTGAACTCTGGAGCTGACTGCCTGGGTTTACATTCCAGCTGTACCACCGTCTAGATGTGCGACCTTGGGCAAGCTACCTGTGCCTCAATTTCCTCATCTGTAAAATGGGGATACTGATGAGGAGGAGGACAGTATACAACCTCGTTAGAGTAGACCAGGCAATGGTAACAAACTCAAACATGCATTAGCTCAACAGAAAAGTTTCTCATTCACAAAATAGGGTAGTTTCAGATGCGCAGGGAATCCTGTCCCAGTCATTCAGAAGCCTCAGTCTGACAGTTGTTCTGCTGTTTGCAACATTTGGTTTCCGAAGACCCCATGAGGAAGAGGAACACGGGAGCCCCATGGCCTGATCTGGAACAGGCACACGTCCCGGCCGTTCGCTTTCCATTGGCCAGTGCCGAGCGGTGTGAGACACCTAACCCAGGGAAAACTAGAAATACGGTCCCAGCTGTGCACCAGGAAGAAGGGAACGGGTCACAGAACCATCCAGCAATCTTGTCGCTATGTATGACCTTCGTTGTAGGGTGTCTTGAGGATGAAGTTAGTTTAATATATGTGAATCCTGAGTGCCAGGCACCTGATCAATACTACATAAATGTTTGCCGTTTTTACTCTTATTCTCATTCTTGTCCTTCAGAGAATTCATTAAAGATACGAACCGGGAAGCCCGCCTAGACTTTCCAGCCAACACTGCAGTGGATTATTTAGGAGGCTTCCGGACGCTCCCCCGTTTTACGGCCCGGCAACCTCAGGCACGTCGTGGCCCCATAGGCTTCTCCGATAGCTCTTGTTTCTGTGTTGCCAGGGAAGCTTCCCGGAAAACAGTCCTTCCGGAGGATCTTTACGTCATTCTGACACATTGAGAAGAGCCTCTGGTGGCGTGGACTCTGTACTTCATTTTTATACTCAAGTACAGACCACGGGGTGTGTGTGCTCCTCTTTCCTTCCCACGCACCAGCTCTCACGTACTACCTCCCTACCTCCCTCACCCTGGTACAGGGCAAGAAGATAGGTATTGGGATTGGAGAGCCCCGCAAAGGAAGGCAATCAGATCTGCCAAAAGTTGGTTGTTAAAAATTACTTAACATCCTTGCTCCTCAGGTTACTTATCTATAAAATGGAATCAGATGATACCAATGGCTGCAGGGGGCTAGCGAAAGTGAAAGATAACGGATACGAAACATCAAGCACTGAATAAACAGAGCTCACTCTTCATAAATAGTAGCTACTTTGGGTTGATTGACTTTGTGTTGACTTCTTGTGAACTCTGCATTTATGGAGTGCTTAGTGTATACTCAGCTAGAGGTAAACAGGTGGGTGTGACTGAACTTCCAGGCATCTAATCTTTTAAACCATCCGCCGGCTTGTTCTGGCATGGACTCTCCCTCCCTGGGCACCCAAGTTTTCAAAGGAGAAAGCTCCCAGCCTGCGCCCTCCTTCCCGGGCTGTACTCCCTGGGTCCTCCTGCGTGCCATGTTTCTACCCTGCTAGAAGTCCTCCGTGTCCAAGACTACTGTCATAAAGTTTTATTTGGAGATAAGGAATGCAAGGCTATGTTAGGAAGTCAACAGAAAGCATTGGAAATGAAAAGAATAGAGCACTTTCATATAATCTAGTAACATTATGGAATCTTGATATAGTCTCCAAGTCACGTAACTAGAGTATCTACTCTGGGCTCAGTGCTATCTGGGCCCAATGTTACAAATGTTGTGACATTGTGTATGAGTGTCCGTTTTCCAATCAGTCAGGTGATGACTCCAAGAGTCAGTGGTATGCTGATAAATATCTGCCAATAAGTTCTCTAGGGAAAAAATATATGTATATAAAATATATATGTGTGTATATATACACACACAAGTTGCCTATATATGAATATATGCATTCGTACATAAGTTGATTATAAATTTTGCCAATGTAAAATATTATAGTACACAATTTACAAATAATAAGAAAATATATAATGTTCCTTATTGTACATTTCACACAACCAAGTCGTTCTCACAGAATGCTTTCATAGACGTTTGCCAAATTACTGTATCTGTTACCAACCTATGATAGCTATTGATGAACAACAGTTTAGATATGAATGTTAGTTGATATTTTCATTTTTTTTTATTTTAGAGAGAGAAAGAGAGAGAGAGAGAGAGCACACAGGGGAGGGGCAGAGGAGAGAAAATCCGCACTGAGTTTGGAGCTCGACAAGGGGTTTGATCCCACAACCCTGGGAACATGACCTGAGTCAAAATAGAGCCGGATGCTCGACCATCTGAGCCACCCAGGTGCCCTGATATTTTCATTTTAGTTAACAAGAAAGATGGAAGTGAAAGGATGGAGATGTGTGTTGGCATGTCGCTTGTTTATCAATGACATGAGCAGCTTCTTTGCTGACTCAGATCAGTTTTTGAAAATGAAAATAATATTCCTCCGTGTTTTGGTGGGTTATTTACAATGGAACAGCTATAGACATGGCACATTTTTTAAGTTTAACTTGCATTATTAACATTTTACCCACCACTCTTTTATGTCTAGGCAATCAACAAATTAATAAATCGAGGCTTGATTTGTGACGTTTGCTGATTTCCGTGGTATAAATGCTCCCAACCATGACTACTTTAGAGCTACCAAGATAATTTTGCTGAACATGGAATTACAAAGATATGTGACCCCCATTCTACAGTATTTTTCATCATACAGATGTGATGGATGTAAGTAAACTCAAGAGCACAGAAAATGGTAAGAGACAGTCCAATAATTAGGAAGTGATGACTTTGAGCATCTATTACTGTTGTTTTCATCATAACTTATTTAATTAAGTTTTATAGTTTAATTTTTAAATAACGGCCATGTTGAACAATCAGCTCGCACGATTTCTGAAAATTTAACAATCGGCTCATAAGCTGGCTTAAGGACACCACTGTCAAGGGCATAATGTATTTTCACTGGAAATTGTATTAAAAAACATACTATTTCTTAATATTGTTCAGGAAAGGGTGAGGAAAGAGATGGGGAAAGCGGGTAGGAGGAAACAGGGTTTATGGAGAAGTTCAGTTTCAACTGAACAGACGCTGTCTTTGCCAACAGAAACCATCAGTGTGGGCACCAAACCCTTTGAAAGTCCTGCCTGAACAGAAGTCCATTCTCTGCCCCAATTTTGCTTTTGCCCAGACCTGTATACTAGCTCCGCCTCCGGCGATAGTCAGGTGTTCAGCTTTCCCATTCAGCCACGTGGAGCACTGGTTGAAAGATCTAGATGTGAACTGGAAGAAGTGTGTAGTTCCCCCACATCCATTTCTACCTCACACCCATGTCCTGGCCCTTCACCCCCCATTCCCAGTGCTGAGAGTGGGGGGCCAGCCTGTGTCCTTTATCCATGGGGATCCTGTGGTCTCCCACTTTGCCCTTCTGTCTTCAGATAAAGTGGATAGGGCACTCTGTTCCCCAAACCCCACAGAATTGTGAGCGATGTCACGGGCCCCCGGGAAGAAAGCCTGGTCCAGGCTCCCCATCTGGTTTCCCCTTGAGATTTCCTCACAGTCTTTCTCCCACAACTCCAGCCTTGGGATTCTGTGTCTCACACGTTAGGGCTGAACTGGAAAGGAAGAGAAGAAGCATCGCATGGGGAGAAAAGGAAGTGCCAAGGAAGGCCAGCTGAGTCTCCCTCCTATCGACTTCTCGTGTTTGGCCAACCCACTGGAATTCATTTTGTCTGCGTGCCACCATCAGCATGGAGACGGAAGGGACTTTGGGGAACACGAGGTCCAACGTTCCTGACAGGTGAGAAAACCCAGGCCCATTGAAGCAAAGTCAACTGCCCATGGCCCCGTAGGCGGTATGGAACAGCAAGGATTCAGCCACAACCCTTGGAGGCACAGCCCAGAGCACTGCCCAGATGGTTTCCACACCTTCTCACAGAGTTGGAAGCAAGCAGAATTCTTCAGAGTCAACAGCTTACACATCTTGGGATTTTTCTTCTCCTTTGACTCTGTTCCATTCCCGGAGGCTCTGGGTGTGTCTGTTGTAATCTTCTACCATATCTGTCTCCCACCTCCAGCTGCCAGACTCTGAGCCCTTCCATCACGTGAGCCACCACCTAGTCATCTCTGCTACAGCAGAAGGAGCCAGGCTCACACTCCGCACACCTGGATTTTAACCCCAGCTCAGCCTAGCTGTGTGGCTTGAGCAAGTGGTTGCCTTCTTTGAGCTCCAATTTCCATAATTGCAAAGTGGGAACGGCAGTACCTATTTACGGGGCCTCCTAACCATTAAACACCCGATGTGTATGGGCTTCCTAATACTAAGTCTGGTTTCTGGCAGACAAAACAGAAGCAACGTATTATGATGCTCATGTCCTATTTCCGTTACATTTTGCACAGCCTGGCAACAAGGGTGCAGTACAAGGACCTGAATGAATGAAATGGTTAAGGAATGAACATGCCTCAAACCTCTATCACGTGCTCCTTCCAAATATGCCTTGTGTTTTTCCCTTCTTTGCCATCCCTACTGTGACCATTTTCTTTCAGTTCCCTCCAATTTCTCGCCTGAACGACTACAGCCAGCTCCTGCTTAGTGTCCCTGCCTTCAGCCGATCCCTGTTTGGATCTGTCTTATACCCACATCGAGATCAGTCTTTTTACAGCTTAGCTTAAAGTCAGGGTCTGTGTCTCACACAGCACCTCCATGATTTCTAAACAGGTTCAGTGAACAGCTAACCAATTAAATATGCAAAGTGGATATAGCTTTGTAGATGAAACAGACCATATAGAGAAAGATGATGTATATATATATATATATAATCATCTCCTTCTCCCTTTTTCCTTCTATACCTCCAAATTCTTTCTGTTACCACCTACGTGCCATCTTCAGCATTAGTAAAACTTTAGCAGGTTTGTGCTAACAATAATAATTATTATTATATTTCTGGAACTGTGCAGGTATTATCTCATTTAGTTCTTATAACAACCCTATAAGGTAGGATAAAAGGACAAATTGTCACACGTGTTCTAGGCATGTAAACACTCTTTGCAAAGGTTCAGTTAAATGCCGGGTAATAGTGGGGCACCTATATGGCTCAGTCGGCTAAGCGTCAGACTCTTGATTTCGGCTCAGGTCAGGATCTCACAGTTCATGAGTTCGAGCCCCACGTCGGGCTCTGCACTGACAACGCAGACCCTGCTTGAGATTCCCTGTTTCCCTCTCTCTCCTCCCTGCTTTCTCTCTGTCTCTGTCTCTGTCTCTCTCTCTCAAAAATAAATAAATAAATTTAAATACTGGGTAATAGTGGTAAAGGCATGCTTAGTCTTATTTGGGGCCCTGGAAACATCCACTGAAATATGGAGGGGTGGGGCAGAGATGGCGAGGAAGGAGGAAGGTCCCTTCGTAGAGCCCCTCTTTGTGGTTGGGTGACCTTGAGCAAGACTGTTCACACTAGATCTCATTAGCAACTCACAGCTGATAACATTTACCACCTCTCGCCCATGTGTTGTTTGAATGAACTGCAAGTTCCTGGAGCCTGGAGAGATGGCGATCTTGGTCATTATTTGACCACAGCAATATGCACATGGAGGCCTCCACAATTTTGGCTTTTGCAAATGCAATAGAAATGAAGCAGGTATTATTATTCTCATTTTAAAGATGAAATCAATTGAGGCTCAGGTAGTGAAACCCGTTAGCTAGGATGAGATCGCAGGTTTTCTGATACCTACTTGTGTTCTCTATTGTTCTTTAAAATTATTTGTCATGGGTCCTTTGGAAAATCTGCTGATGATTTTGGAAATCATTTAGAAAAATATGACACAACTATAAATGCACTTCCCTGGCTGCCTAAGGCCTCCTATAGATTTGCCATTCATTTATTTCGGAAACATTTATTGAACACTTTTCTGTGCCAGCCACTCTTCTGAGCACTAGGAATATAGTGATACAAAGCAGAATTTCAGCACTTCAAGAACTAATACTCCGAAGGTTGAGGAAGACAGTGAACAGATAAACAAATACATATATAAGGTATTAGCTGATGATACCTACCAGGAAGAAAAAATGAATCAGCATAAGAAAGACAGAGTGTTCCACACAGGTGCTGTTTTGCATTGAGTGTTCAGAAGAGTGTTCTGATGAGGTCACATTTGAGCAATATTAGAAAACAAAAGAAGAAGAAGAAGAAGAAGAAGAAGAAGAAGAAAAGAAGAACTAAATTATGTAGGTATTTTGGAAAGAAGAATGTCAGCAAGTACAAAGGCCCTGAGGTGGCAGGGCGCTCGGCTGTGTGGAGGCCAGAGTCGGGGAGTATAAGTATAGGGGACAGTAGCAGGAGATAATACAGGACCTTGAAGCCCTTTATGGAGGCAGTAAATGGCACGGAAGGCCACTGGAGGCATTCTAGACATTGGGTGCCTTTCTCCATACCAATACCACCAAACTATTTGTGACTTGACTATGTAATAGCAACTAGGCTAGATAATTGATCCATTCACGCAACAGTCCATTTGTTTCCTTGTCTTGGCCACAACATCTAGAAGCAAGTACTCCTGCCCAAGGGTCACCAGTCCCCATTATCTGACATACCAGGCAATACATTATCCTACTCACTACTCCAAATTCTATGATCTCATTTCTTCTTGCCGGTCCCACCCCAGGGCCTTTCCTGGAGTGGTCTCCATCAGCTAGAGAACCTTATCTTCTTCTTCACTAATCTTGATATCTTCTTAGTCTATAAGGGTTGGCCCAAGTCCCACCTGTCTTCCCCATATCTTCCAGGCTAACAGGATGCCTCACGTCCCCTCTATCTGCTAAGGACTATAATCCTCCTAATCTGGGTCAATCAGTTGGGTGTGAACATTGTGCTGCCCATATTAGCTGTTTCAGCTTTATCTGTTCCCTCCCTGGAGAGCACGTCTCTGGTTTTTTTTATTGTACATGTGTACAATGCTGGGCACATGATAGCATTTAATCAAACCAAATCAAGTCAGTTTATGACTGGAGTTTACATCCCATTCCTCTGGCACCTTGGCCTTTTCCAGATAACTGAAGTCGAGCCTGTCGAACACCAAACAAATATATTTAGTTCTTTTTAATAGACATCTTTCTGAGATGTATTTGACATTTCCAGAAAATCTGAATTCCCATCTGCCATACGGAACTATGTAATTTCAAAATCACTCAGAGATGTCACTCTAAAGACCCATTAGCATCCTGAACAGTATCACAGTTCTGTATCGGGTTTTAAGGCTTTCTGTCTCCTCCCTCAGTGTCATACAATGTCACCTGGATTTTGCTTAGGGCTCATCATGTATCCGTCTCCCCTGAAGGCCTTTGCAAGGCTTTCCATACGAGGGTACTATGTTTCTTTTACTAAGGTCCAGGAAAATAGATCACTAGAAGTCTCTAGAAAACACTGCCTGCACACCTACTCGACCCCAAGCTCCATCCTAGGGAATAGACTAAATAAAACATAACAGCAACATCAACAAGCTTCAACCCCCTACACGCATGACAGTAATACATAGAGGCAAACACTGTAATGAAAGCATGCACGTGACAGAGTGACAACAAACTCTGTGGGCAGCGGGAGGAGGTTATAGGGGCTGCTTAGAGCAGTAAAAATTTGAGATAAGCTTGAAAAATAAATGGGGTTCACTAGAAAGAATAGACAAGGAAGACAGGTTCCAACAGAGGAAACAGTACCCTTGAGTAATTGATAGAAAACGAGAATCTAGACTCTATATAAGGCTTTGAAAGAGGGCATGAGAAGCTATGCACATAATCTTTAATCCTGGGGCTTTCTGACCGCTTATGTGGATACCCAGGGGACTCTTTTGATGGGTTTGGGATCAAAAGGTCCTGAGTGAGTCAGATTGCTGGGAAATGGACTCGTGGATAAATGGGGTCTAATTGTGGCCTGGGATGGTGGCTACTTGAAAGGACCTTGGCCATGGCTGTGGTAAAGAACGAATTTCCCGCAGGTCTGCAAATGCAATGGCATTTCTAAAATCAATTAACGCCGGCCAGTTGCAAGAAGAAAATAAGAGAATATTTTATGATATTCTAGGATGTCAGTGTTGGAAGGTCTCTTAGAATTAATCTGTTTTACCCTTTGATTGATTATTTGGTGATTAACTGAAGGTGGAGATCACATCAGAGACTTACCTAAGCTGATGTAGCTGGCGGCGGAGAAAGGACTAGCATTCCGGGTCTCCTGGTGTCCAGTCTGCTGTGTTCTTCTATTCCAAAATGTGCCTTTTGAATCTGTTATTGTATCTGTCACTTCATTTAACAAACATTTGCTGAGTGCGTGGGGTCAGTGAATATTTGAGTGAAGCTATGCATTGAAAAGGAGGGCAGAGCAAGGGAACCACATCATCTTTGGTAGGATGAGGTTCTGGGTTCCTGGAAATAGAAGGGCATATGTTGTGCCATCAGAACTCTCCATCGATTCACCTCCTACAAAGCGTCGGATGCTTTCAAAGGTTTCATTTAATTAGGCCTTCGGAAATGTTTATTTGCACCCATGAGATGCTGGGGATACAGTAGTGGACAAATTCATGAAGTCTTCACCTTCTGAGGACAGACCTTTATCGGGAAGAGATTTATACATTTACATTCATAATATAGCAGGACCAACCTAGTATGTCAGGATACCGGTAAATGCTAAGAAGAAAAATAAATCAGGAGAAAGGATAGATAGTTGCAGAGAGGGCTATTGTATATAAAATGATCAGGGAAGTCCTTCCTGAGAAGGTGACATATGGCCAGCCACCTAGATGAAGTGAGAATGGACCATGCAGCTAGGAGGAAGAAGACCATGCTTGGTGCACTCAGGGAAAGTGTAAAGGCCCTGAGAAAAGAGTTTTCTTGGTGTGTTTCAGGAATAATAAGGGGTCACATGGCTGGAGCACGAGCAAGGGGGAGAAGTCGGGAAGACAGTATTAGCCAGGGCTGGGGCCAGGATATAAAGAAACACAGCCAGGGGGCGCCTGGGAGGCTCAGTCGGTTGAGCCTCTGACTTCGCCTCAGGTCATGATCTCGGGGTCTGTGAGTTCCAGCCTCCCGTGGGGCTCTGCGCTGAGAGCTCAGAGCCTGGAGCCTGCTTCGGATTCTGTGTCTCCCTCTCTCTCTGCCCCTCCCCCACTCATGCTCTGTCTCCCTCTCTCTGTCAAAAATAAATAAACATTAAAAAAAATAAATAACAATAATAAAGAAACACAGCCTGTAACAGAAGAGTAAAGGATAGAGAAAAACAAAACTCTCTGGACCAGGGAGCCACGCCCCTGTTTATAGTATTTTCTCTGCACCTGACTTCCTGAATGCCTCTGGATGTCTGATTGCCCCTCCTGGGCCTCAGTCTTCCTATCTAAGATAAGCAAACAGAAGGTGACGACTAACGACCTCCCAGCTCTGTAGCCTGTGGACGTTGCTTATGCATCTCAGATTTACCCATTGGGCGGAAAGTAGCAGGTGCGTTGTGCCCGGAAGTACAGATGGCTCGTCCATGTTCCTGAACCTTCTGAGTGTCTCTTTATAGGCAGTCAAAGGTAGCTAACCTTTCAGACATTTCAAGTAAACCAAATTCTCTGTGTCCACAGATCTCCTTTAAAAGTTTGAAGGGGACTTGCAGCAAAACTCATCTGTAAACCTAACAGCAGTGATAGAGGCCGCAAGCAAACATGACTCATCTTGGTGGGAAGTGATCGGACGTCTCCTTTTATAATGGGTGAAATCACATCTTTTGCAAGTTGTGCATCATCCGTGAAGACTTTCTTCTTCTAATGATCGGCTGTCACTCCGTCTTTGTAAAGTGGGTAATGGAATTATTTTTAAAGCTTTCACTTAACAGCCTTGCTCTTTGTAAAGACCCGCTTAAGGAATGCAAGCATCTTTAGCTAGGGAAGTGACAACTGTCTGTGACATTAAATAGATCTCTTTCTTACCTGTCCTGTTAAACATGCGAGATATCAAACTCCTCTTCCGTATGACAGCGGTTAGATTTGTGCTCCACGTCGTACAAAGCGTAGGGCGCACAGCTGGTGAACACACAGGGAGGTACACAGAGCCACATCAGGGTTACATTTAAAGGCCTTTTAACAGCACGTGTAAAGATAAAAATGCTGCCTCTGGAGGTTACAAGTTTCTCGTTACTGGAGATGATCAAGAAAAGACCATTAGGCAGGGTATTACAGACAGAGAGATGCGTCAGTCGGAGAACTGAACAAGCTGCCTTCAAAAAGCCCTTCCCACTCTGAGATCTTCTCCTCCATTAGCATAATCTTCCCTTAACCTGAATTCCTATTATCCAAGAGCAGGTCGGGGGTGGGGGAGGATTGTCAATGCCATTTTAATCGCCACACGCCTTTGCCAAGGAGATAAACCCAGCAAGGGCTGACTACAAATACCTGCAGCCAAAGAAATGGGTTTGAAGCCATGTGCAGTGGTTTAGAAGGTCCTAACTCCCGCGGGGAGAGAAAAGAGCGTGCACGTGTGCGCATGGGTGTGTGTGCATGTGCTCACGTGTGCACGTGTGCGTGTGCACGTGAGTGTGTGTACACAGGCATGCATGTGTGCCTCCATCTGTATTTCTTGCCTGCGATGGGGTCTTTGTCTTCTAGGCTTTATTTTCTATTTTTTGAAAATCACAGGCTTAAATTAGTCTTAGTAGTTCATACTGAGAAATGATTTGGGTGTTAACATGTTAGCTCTTATCCAAGCATAGTATTCCTTCAGGATTAACTGATATGACTCATATTTAAATTTTTTTCTCATGATATGCCACTTAGTGACTTAGGAGAAAATGCCAAAAACTTCATATAATCCTTTCGAAAGTTTAGATCATGGTTTTCAATGGTTAGGGGTTTCTGGTTCATGATGAAAACTTGAACACACCTCTTCTTCTTTCTAATTGGAAAGGATAACAGAAAAAGAAAGGAAACATAAAGCCAATCAAATGTAGAGAACAGAAATAGGGACACCAGGATACCAAGACACTTGATTTTTGAAAAGTGACAAGTAGATGGCCTCCCAGGAATGGCTAACCCAGAGTGGAGAAGGCGGAGGGCCAGAACAGAAGAGGGCAGGTTCGTAGCAAAGGTGGAGCTGTTTGAATTAACGTCTAAACAGGTTCCAAATCTGAAGTCTGTGGGTATGGAAAGCCAAGAACTAAGGATCAGTGTCTATGCTATTTAATTTTTTAAAAAAAGCCCCCAAAACTCTTCATGGAGTCTCTGAACGCTTCCACTTCCCCTCCCTGGGCACAGCAACCGGCAGTTACACGGCCGTAGGCAGAGAGCACTCCGTTCTGTGGACATTGACAGTGGCTGGGGAAAGTCTTAGAGGCCGTGTGTTAACGCTGTCCTCCGAGCACGAGCCTTCTTGTCTGGCAGGCTGGTGGAAGGTGGAAAGGTACAGGCAAGGCAGTCTGCTCACAAAATTCCACCTAATCCCTGCCAGCCAGCGCAAACACATACAACCACACACGGTTCACCATCAGCCCTCCCAAGGGGCCACACAAGTCAACATAGTATGGGAGGAAACTCATGACGGCTGCCTGCACTAGTCAACCAACTCCCCATTCATAAATATGAGTGGACACCTAGATTTGCCCCGCACTCAAAGATGAAGAAAAGGGAGATATATAAGAATAACTCCTCTCCTAAAGAAGAAATAGAGTTAATCCAGGGAGCAAAAGAGAATGTAAAAGTATAAGATTATTGTTCGAGTCAGACAATATTATAATTATTTTTGAACGGGAGTAGCTAAAAGAGGAACACTTGGAAAAGAAAACAAAATCATTTGAAATTTATAATGAAATTGTCATAGGGCAAAAAAAATCCATAGAAAATATGAAAGATAAAATCAGGGATGCCTCCCAGAAAGAAGAACAATTTATTAAAAAAAAAAAAAAACAGATTAAAGAGGAAAATTAAAAGATAAGGCAGAATAATGCAAAATACTCACAATCTAATAGATGTTCCAGGAAAAAAAAAAAAAAAAAAGAGCAGAGGAAAACAAAAAGGGACATTATCAAATAAATAACAGAATTAAAATTTCCAAAACGGAAGACCACCAACCCTCAAGATGCAAGGACGACTAAAAGTCAAGAAGCAGAAGGAATGAAACATGGTCCACATTTTGGTGCATATCTCCTTGTGAAAGTTTAATATGCCAACAATAAGAAGACAGGCTTAGATGTTTAGAGAAAGACAGAGAAAACTAAACAAAACATTTTTTTTCAATTAAACCAAAAATAGTTACATTTTTAACCGACCTCTCATCAACAATAGCAGATGGAGAAGTCCTTACACACTATGGAATGAAGACATTTTCATTTATGCAAGACCTCAGAAAGTTATGTTCCATCCACTGTTTCTGGAGGTAAAATAATTGAGGTACGTTGCAGCAAAATAATAAACACATAGACACTAAAAAGGAAAGCATTGGATTCAAGAAACAGAGAACCTAATTCAAAAGTTAATGAAAAAAAAAAAAAATCTTAGTCGCACTGCAATAGCAGCAGGTTGGGAAAGCAACGGATCCAAATGAGATCATTAGACAATTAATATGATTGATGGAAAATATGGATATGATTACATATTGTAAAGAAGGGATATGCTTCTTTGATAATCAAAAAAAAGCAGTTTGGAACACTGAGAGAAATATAAAAACATACTACAAATTTAAGAATCAAACAAAGCATACTAAAATATGGAATGACTTGGAGTAGTTAGTGAAGCACAAGAAAAAAGAATCATTTCGAATATATTGTTCGGATCTCTCTTAATCATACAGTATTAGTGACAGAGGAGTCTATTCTGTTTTTATTGGTCCAGATATGGTAGTTTGTCTAACAGTGAATAATATTAATATGATCAAATATTTAAAATTCTGTTCATTGGTTTCCATGTACACAGCCCACATACAGATTAGAAATGAAAAAATTAATCATGGTACAGATACAATGTAACTATTTTTTTCTTTTTTTTTTAAATTTTTTTTTTAACATTTATTCATTTTTGAGACAGAGAGAGACAGAGCATGAACGGGGGAGGGGCAGAGAGAGAGGGAGACACAGAATCGGAAGCAGGCTCCAGGCTCTGAGCCGTCAGCCCAGAGCCCGACGCGGGGCTCGAACTCACGGACTGCGAGATAGTGACCTGAGCTGAAGTCGGACGCTCAACAGACTGAGCCACCCAGGCCCCCCACAATGTAACTATTTTGTAAACCTTGACAATGTAAGTCACTGCAGATCTGCCATATTGGACCTTGAAAAATGTTAAATGGATGAGGGGCAGAGGGTGACAAGTTTCTCATCCTATTGTACAAAAGAAGAGATTCTGCCAGGGGTTGGTGAAATAAGAAACAGAAGTTTAAGTCTGTCATTTAAAATAACCAAGTGGATGGGAATGCAAGCTGGTGCAGCCACTCTGGAAAACAGTTTGGAAGTTCCTCAAAAAACTAAAACTAGAACTATCCTACGACCCAGCAATTGCACTACTAGGCATTTATCCACGGGATACAGGTGTGCTGTTTCGAAGGGACACATGCACCCCCATGTTTATAGCAGCACGATCAACAATAGCCAAATTATGGAAAGAGCCCAAATGTCCCTCGATGGATGAATGGATAAAGAAGATGTGGTGTATATATATACAATGGAGTATTACTCGACAATCAAAAAGAATGAAATCTTGCCATTTGCAACTACATGGATGCAACTGGAGGGTATTATGCTAAGTGAAATTAGTCAGTCAGAGAAAGACAAAAATCATATGGCTTCACTCATATGAGGACTTTAAGAGACAAAACAGAGGAACCTAAGGGAAGGGAAACAAAAATAATATAAAAACAGGGAGGGGGGCAAAACAGAAGAGACTCATACATATGGAGAACAAACTGAGGGTTGCTGGAGGGGTTGTGGGAGGGGGCGATGGGCTAAATGGGCAAGGGACACTAAGGAATCTACTCCTGAAATCATTGTTGCACTATATGCTAACTAATTTGGATGTAAATTTAAAAAATAATAATAATAAAACAAGTTATAAGTAAATAAATAAATAAATAAAACAATAAAACATTAAAATAACCAAGTGGATAAATAAATGAATAGAACTATAATTGGAATATTTAGAACTATGACACTAACTCAAAGACTGACAGAAGCCAAAAAAGGCTAAAAACACTTACCACTGGGGAATGGACGTAGGGAGACAATTACCTTTTCCTTCCATAAATTTTCGGCACATTTGATAAATTTTTAACATGTGCACGAATTGGTTTTGTAAATGATAATAACAATATTTAAAAATTAAGTGACCCTGTTCCAAGAAGAGAACATTTATGGGGACCCTGATATAAAAGCTTTACATATATCATCTCAGCTTACTCGCCATAAAACAAGTACAATATGGTCATTATCTTCCCTAAGCCTGATTTTCTTCATTGGTAAAATATTGATGGTAAGTTGGTCGAACAGCTGACCTGTTATGTCATGCTAAGTGCGATTGTGGCTTTTCCAGGTACTCTCCCCTCAGCCGTGCCAGGCTTCCTCAGGAGGATGCTCTACACAGACCCATGTGTTGAGACTAAAGAGACAGGTTCTAATCCTGTCTCTGTGGCCACCTTGGGTCATGGCTTTGAGCACCTGTTTATCTCAATTGTCTTCTCCTTTGAAAGGAATGGACTTGAACAGTGAAATATCTAGGACTTTTGTATTTTAAAATATCTATTTGTATTTTTGTATTTTGTATCTTTTGTATTTTTAAATATCTATCTAAATATTTTTGTATCTAGTCAGAGTTTCATTCATACCCCACCCATTCCACCTCCCCCAACACACACTCCGAGAAGTAAAGACTTCAGAATTAGCTAATTCTATTAGCTCTGTAACTTTAGACTACCCTCTTAACCTCTCTGAGACAATTTATGCATCGATTTAAAAAAGTCAACAAATACACTCCAATTTCTTTATCATTATTTCCATCTTGCTTCTTCTGTCTGGCCAGATGGGGGCGTTGCCTCCCTTGGCATTGGTCAGCCCATAATTTGAAGTTGTGCAATGCCTGGCATCTGGAAGGGAGAGGAGAGGCTATTACCACAGGCTCTAATTCAAGAGCAGAGATCCCCTCCCGGATCATGGGATTGTAATGTGAACTGCACACTTAACTTCTTGATCAAGCACAAAGGAAGACGGCTTCACAGAAATGCACGATTTCATAGTTCAATAGGGTAAACTGAAAATAATGCAATACAAGTCTCAAATAGAGGAAGGAACCAAGATGGTGATCTTCTCTCATAGATAGGAAATCTTCAGGGATGTTATTCCAATTGTGCCCAAGGTCCCAGGACTTGTGGTGTGGTCTGGGCCGCTCCAGGCATGATGACATAGGGAAGTCTCCCTGGGAATACAGCCTCTCATCCAAATGGGTATTCTCATGGAATTATAATTTGACTTTATGTGAAAATAGCTCAAACCTACAACTCTCAGGAGGGACATGTCTTCACTGTTCTCCTAAATTCAGTATCTGACAAAGGAGGGGGGGTTTAATTGAATTTTACGGATTAAAGCTTCCTATGCTAACTACTTAAATAGAGGCAGCATGAGAAGCAACTGGTCGCTCCAAGTTTCTCCATGAAAGTGGTAAAGAAGGTATGTTGTAGGTTTATAACAGTATCAGATGAGCCAATTTCATCCCTAGTCTTGGATTGACAGTATCTGAACTTCAGGAGCTGTGTGGATGAGGTTGATACCCCCCAATGATGCTTAAATAGTTTAATTTTTTTCAAACATTTATTCATTTTTGACAGACAGAGACAGAGCACAAGTAGGGCAGGGGTAGAGAGAGGGAGACACAGAATCCGAAGCACGCTCCAGGCTCTGAGCTGTCAGTACAGAGCCCGACGTGGGGCTCGAACTCACGAACTGTGAGATCATGACCCGAACCAAAGTCAGACGCTCAACCGACTGAGCCACCCAGGCGCCCCAATGATGCTTAAATAGTTAATGTGACTTTTCTCTTCCACTATACAATGGATTCTTGTGCCCATAGGCAAAAGAATTTTATTAACACTTGAGCCCATGTGTCTTCTGAAGTAGATATAAACAGAATGCCTGTCCCTGAGATCTTTGGAGGTGAGGTTTTTTAAAAGGTTTGGAATAATTTTAAAAGCTTTGGATTTGCAGAAGTTTCTTAGCCAACCACAGGGCAACATATAAAAGTGGTTACTGAATTTCATACCCATAAGATGCCAGAATTTGAAGGGAACATTGAGATTACTTAATCACACTGTTTCTTGTTAAAGATAATTAACCTACAGTTAAAGGAGGTGATATGTTCTATCCAAGTCCATAAATCCCATAGGGATTGAAAAAGGCTCCAATGCATTCACTTATCCATGTATTTACTTAAGCGAAGTATGTCTACCGAGTACCCACTCAGTCCAACCGATTACATCAGGCTATAGGAAAACAGATACGGACATGTGATAGCCTCTGCCTTCCAAAAGTCTTTTTTCTGCAGGGGAGGCAGGCATGTGTCAGTCCCAGAGTAACAGAAGAGGACCTAACAGAGATGGTTGCCATGAAGTCTAAGACCTCTAATTGTTGTGAAAGGCTGGGTCAGACCTCACAAAGGGCATCCCATTTGAGTAGAATCTTGCAGTTAAGGAGGGAAATAAACATTTCCAGGTGGAATAAACAATATGTACAAGACTTTATAGGTCAAGGAAATTCAAAAGTGTTATTAGGCCAAGTGGGGTCGTATGCAAAATTAATATCCAAGGAGTCCAGAAGATGCATCCTAGACTCCAAATTCTGCAGAATAACAGCACATCAAATACAAATGGAAACCTTGGGTGTGGGCTGGTATGGTTTTCCAAATACTTCATCATGGGGCAAGGAAATCAGAGCAGCTCTTGAATGTAATGAGAACGGGTCATCATAGGGAAGCCAGAAGGAATCTTTGCCCCAAATGAGAGCTCTGCCTACTGCACTCTGAATCTCAAAAGGGGGACCCAAACATTCAGAACCACATCTCCTTAAGGATGGGGATAAAAAGGTAAATGCTCTGGAGGGTAGAAGCCCAGGACGTACACTTCCTCATAAGAAATGTACCAGTTAATATAGGGACTGTTTTGATATGCAATATTTCAAACAGCAGAGTTCTGAAATCCTTCCTTTCTCTCACCCTCAATGGAAAGTCTCTCGATATATAAAGAAACCGTTCCTTTCTTTAATGTGTTTTTAAAAGACACCCCTCTTTTATTCCCACAGAACTGAAGGGAAAGATCTCCACTGTTGTGGTATGTAATCACAGCTGTAAGCCTAGTAGGGAGGCAGTAGTGTGTAGTGATCAAGGGCAGGGCCTCTGGAGCCAGACAGCTTTGGTGTAAATCCTGGCTTGGCCACTTATTAGTTATGTGAATTTAAATAAGTTGCATAACCTCTCTGTGCTTCAGATATAATAATAATATTTATCTCATAAAGATTTTAAGGGTCTTTGTTTATGAGTTCATTCGGAGGAAACCTGGTCCCTAGTATTACCTTTTTTCTAACATTTTTTAATTACTAATATTATTACGTTTTTTGTTTTGTTTTGTTTTGTTTTATTTTTTGTTTTTTTGTGTTTGTTTTTTTCTTTTTCTTTCTTTTTTTTTTTTTTTGCAAAGCACTGCAATGAGGACTGATTTTTCTTCCTAGGTCTCCATTATGGTTAAATGGATTGACCAGTCAATGACCAGAAGATTTTGTTCTTTCATCAAGAATTACAGTATGACAAGCAATATGGAAAGACATACTGTTTTCCTCAAAAAAATTATAATCAGATTGAGTGTATTTATTTAATTCTTATAAAGTTAATACGAAATATGGACTTTGATTGATTCCTTCATTCTGCCTTGAATATTTATTCTTCTTCCTCTATGCTTCCCTAAATTCTATCCATTTCTCAAGACCCCATGTAGCTGCTGGGTGTATCAGTCAGGGTCCAATCAGTAAAACAAAACTGCATAGTAATGTTAACAGGGAAAATCTAATATAAGAAATTATTAACTATAACAGAGGACTGTAGCAATGAGAGATAGGCTAGTAAGAAATAAAGAGAACACCAAAGGATATAGGAATAGCAGATATAAGGAGCAGCCACTATACCTAGGACTAAGATAGCATAGCTAAGGAAAATGTTCCCTTGGGCTGAGGTCCAGACCTTACTGGAGAGTCCAGAGCTCACAGGGTGGAAGAGAAGTTGGTGTGGTGCCATACCAATAAAAATTGCTGGAAATCTGCTGTCTAGGGTGCCAGGGAAAATTGTTCATGAAGAGGTGTTTCACTGGAGGCTCTTTGCTATAAAAACCGTTGAGGCTGGGAATACCATGAAATGTAAGCCACTAGGTGCTGCTGGCCTCTCTGTGTTATGGTATCTGTTCATGTTGAAAAAGCCTGAAGCTACGGAAGCCACCACACTGCAGGAGTTTAGTGTTGGGAAAACAGAATGCATTGCAGGAGACTGGTATTGGAGAAGTCATGTGTACCACAAGAGGCTGCTGGACAAGCATATTGGAACCAGGAAGAAAAGAGTTTCCTCCTGCAATTCTCTCCACTGTTCTCTAATGACAAAACTTAACATCCATTTCCTTTGTTGGTTAGCAAAGGAAAAAAATATTTAAGGAGCTCAGCTCCAGTTTGAAAGAAGAGGCCAAAAGAGGGAATTTGGAACTTACAGGCAATTTGATAACCAGCACAGTCCACCCCTTTGATCATTGAGCTTCCATATGCAATTCTTTACATGAAACTAATGTCTTTTTGACTGTAACTTCCACCAATGTGGTCTTAGGATTTCCCTCTTGGGCCATGTAAAACATGTCTCCTATGACATACAACCTATGATACTTAAGTTTCTTGAGCATTTTCTTTAGTATGGATAGCCTTCTGGTACTGAAACATGGTATCATAGTATGAACTTTGGCTGCCTGGCCACATTGGTGGCTTCTATTAAATTTACTTCTAATTAAAACATTGAGTAACAGTTTTCTTTAATCCATGTTGCACCCTTTTGTGCCATTTATTTATTTTGGATGCTCATTTGTTCAATCAATTAGTATTCATTGAATGCCTACTCTGTGATAGATGAAAAGGGTCACTTCCTTGTAGTCTATAGAGCTGAGGCACTGACTGGGTCCTCAGATCTCTGTCAGCCCCTCTTGGGACTTTTCTAAGGCTTGCAAACTTACCTCCTATCCTTTGTAAGAAACTACATCTTTATCATTATGGGAAGTGAAGACTTTTCCCTCTGTACCATCTGCTTAAGCCTTGAAACTCTTCTGAGTAATTATAAGATACTGTTGTTTCCAATTTCATTGGGTCTAAATCCAACGAGATTTAATGCTCACATGGGAAAAGGTATAAGAGAGGTTGGCATAAATTATAAATGCCTGTGCCAGCGCATGCTTTTTCCACTACTACAAAGTATTGTAGAGGTTTCTGGGCTTGAGCCAGAGATTTCTCATCCCAAATTCAAAACCAACAAAAGGCCCAGGAGCAAGATCTCTAATGCTGGATCAAATAATATTTTTATACCATGCTGTGTTGAAGTGGGATTTCAGGAAAGCCTGAAAGAGGCCAGAATTCAGCAAAGAAGAGAGGTGGTTCCAGGTAATGGGGCAGAGAGGGAAAGGTCAGAGGGAAAACAGGTGAGGCAATGGGATTGGAAAGACAGCCAGCCCTTGGAAAGAAAGGCCTCCACACTCAGTGGAGGGAGACAGAAAGTCTAGCATTCAGAGACTATCTTAACCATATTCCTGTTTTTCTCTACCACTGCCTAAATTGTGAGCTGTGAACATTGTGTAGGTGTTTGCCTAAATAAAATTCCCACACTCTGTGTTTTTATTTTGTGTGTTTGAAATTCAAATTGTTTATTTTAGGGAGACAGGTGTCTCTCTCTTTTCTTGCAAAGCAGCCACAGTACAAGTAGCAGGACAAATTTCCAAGTTTCATCTGGTTGATTCCCAGAGGGTCCACATTCACCTCCCAGAGTTTGAGCGCCCAGAGGATGTCACGGGGACCTGGCGTGAGGCCACATCCAGGCTTGTCATTTCTGCCGCATCTACAAATGTTGTTATTCCCTGTTTCCTGCCCAGCTCTCTGAGATAGGAGTGAACGTTTGTGGTAATTAAAACAGTGTGAAATTTGCACTGTCAGGAAACACAGCTATTTTTTTTTTTCCTCTGCCAGCCATCATGCTATTTTTAGCAGTACGCTTCACCATTTATTTGCTGGGCAATGACATCAAGAAACAGATATTAAGCAAGGAAGCCAATTTACTCCACAAAAACATCCATTATCTTTATCATCAACAGAGACTGAAAAATAATCAATTAGAATGCTTCACTTGGGAAAGACTAATTGAATTGTTAAATATACGGTATTGGGGAAGTCGCTGTGGGAGCCTAAATATTATTTCATATAATGGGCAGGACCTAGGCTAAAGAAGCTTCAAATTAGTGCCACTCTCTACACCAGGATCATATTCATCAAGTCACGAACCAAAATTCCTCATGCTGGATCTACTGTTCTGCGATTTGATCTTATTCCAGAGGAAATGTCACCTTCCCTTTGAAAAGTGTATGTCATAGAACATACACTTCTGTCGTAAGAATATCTCCCAAAAGATAATGCCCATAATCAACCGAGGCTAGGACATACAGTTAGACAGGTGCACTCATACATACATTCATAGACATACCTACACATACACAGATTTATGCACATACCTATCTTCACACACTCTATTCTCAGCTTTTGAATATCTATAAAACAGGGAACTAGCCTATTCTCACACAGAGAACTTGAACACACGTAGTATGGTGTAACCAAACAGCCAACCCAGAGCACAGATTTATCTTTCATTTTTTCTCTTTCATTCAATTTACTAAGTAAGTATTACATGCCTAGGACCGTTTAATGTCCTTGGGATATGCAGATGATTCCTGCCCTCAAGGAGTTCACACTCAGTGAGAAAGGCAGGCTGAGAGACGGGTCACCGCAACACAAGCTGACAGATGATAGGGCTCTGCACAGGCAGCTTCGGGATTAGGCCTTTTAGATGAGTATGGCAGTGAACCTAGCTAAGTGAAAAAATATGGAAGAAGGGCATTCCAGGCAGAGGCTACACCTATCTCAGAGGATGGGGATTTGAAAGAGTTTGGCATATGTGGAGAATATGGTATGTGCCCAGTGTAGAGTTTGAGGTAGAATGTGGAAAGCTTGAAAAAGTGAGGAAGGACTTTGAGTGCTGTGCTAAGAGGACGATCTTCCTTCTGAAAACCCCGAGGAGCCTCTGAGATGTTTTCAGCAGAGGAGTAACTTGATGATCTTCTTTTAGGGAGATCATTCTGCCACTGATGTGGGTAACAGTTGGGAGGGTGAGGGCAGGACAGAGAACAGGCAGGTGAGGTGCGAAGGAGAGTGCAGAAGGGAAACCAACTCGGGGACATTTGTGAAAGTATGAATAAGAAATCATCCAGATCAGGGCTGGGGTGCCTGGAAGGGGAAGGCAAGACAGAAGTGTCAGGAAGAGAGAACTGACCAGCTGCAATGCAAGAGGCAGGAGGGAGGCCCCCAGTTTTCTGGGTTGTGTAAACAGGTCCTTCCTAAAGCCACTGACTGAGATAGAGGACAAAGGGAGAAGCTGCCCTAGAAGGAAAGTCCAGCTTGGAGACATGTTGAATTTGCCATGAGTATGGGGCCATGGGTAAGAGATGCGTCGGAGACAAAGGCGTGTCAGTCTGACACTAGACCAGAATGAGGGGACTCCTGTACCGCCTTCCTTGAGCCTTCTAATGGGATGAAAGGTCATCACTGTCTTGGGGCCCTCACGTCCCAGAAAAATCCCCTGCTCAGCCGTGGGTGAGAGAGGGGGATCTTTCCTCCCCTGACTTCTCTTCAGTTAGTTAGATGGAAGACGCTTAGCCCAAAAGAAGCTACCAGTGTGCCCGGCTCCTTCCAGGAATCTAGAGCAGAGCTGACTCTTCCCTTCAAACGGCCCACTTTTAGAATAAAGTGATTCTTGTGAAGAGACTTGTATAGATAGATTGAGATATGCTATCTCAAGGGTCCAGGTGCTTTTTATAATTTTTAAAAAATTTGTTTAGGAGGATTCTAATTTTAGAATTCAGAAGATTCAGAGAATACCATTCTCTCTTTCATTTTATTCCAACTCTTCTCCTCCTCTTTCTTTCTCCCTCAGTAAACCAGGCCATGACCTGTTCAGGAGTAAGGTGGAAACTCTCCCGGGGCACCCATATCAAAGGTCCTTGGCAGAGATGCACCAGCCTCAACCGCCTCCCTGCCAAGTTCCAGTCTTTTTCTTTTCCCCTTAGGCAAGATGACCTTCAACAGAAATCACTGTTTTGTAACTCAAGGCAACGACAGGCTGTCTGTGTTTTGCATCTATACATATCTACCTTAGTAAAAGAGAAATAAAGTTTTTTGCTAAGAAACTGAATTATGTGGGATTGGTCTTGATTTTATTTTGTCAGAGTTTTCAATCCTCCCAAAGCACTGGGAAAACACATTCATTTAAAGACGACCGTGAAGCTGGGGTCCCACCATCTCCAATTTCATTGCATGTTTTCCCAGAGAGAGATTTAAAGTTCTCACCCACTCACATCAAGAAAGCACACTTTATAAGTGAGAGGGAGAGGTTAGTTCTGAATCCGATTTCAGAGTTTTGTGTTTTTTCTTGAAATTGAGAAGAAGGCAAAGGCAAACATTAACATAGTCATGAAATAAATTAGGCCAGGCCGGTGGAATTTAGAGATGCCTGCCCCCCCTCTCAGATCTCTGCTAAGCAGCCATCTTTGCTTCTGGAAGTCTTTTCAAGTATATGTCTAAAAACAAAGCAAAGGTAGGAATTTAGAATCATAAAGTGCTTAGACCCTTTTGTCTCTGCAATTGCAATTTTGGAAGTATATCTTCAGGAAACTACTACAAATGCAAGAAAGGCTTTGAACACAAAGATGTTCATTACATTATTGTTTAGAGTAGCAAAAAAACCACAAAACAAAAACAAACAAACAGAAAAACAATGGGTGAAATATTCATGGCAAATATTTCTGGCTGAAAAATGATAGTGTAATGTCAACCAAAGAAAGCAAGATTAAAATAAGTTTATTCTATATGCAATTTCCGAGCTATAAATATTATTTGGGATAAAAGACTTGAATGACACATACCAAAATATTAATAGTTGTTGTTTCAGGCTGGTGGTATTATGAGTTCCAAATCCACAATGAGCCAAAAAAATTGTATAAGAGCATCCCCCTCCCCCCGAATTGTTAAACATCGGAGAATCAACCTCAAGGTTGAAAAGTAACTGATTAAAAATAACAGGTATGTATTGTAAGTATTGTCAGTTTCTTCTGCTTTCAGTGGAGTGAAGACTAGAGGAGTAGAGCAATTTGTGATAATCCCAGAACTACAGGAGATATTTAGTGAGTATATATCTTTTACCACAGACTAAGCCAGGAACTAGGGTCCTCAGAAGGAGAGGAAGGGATTCAATGATGCCTGATTCATTGTCTAGATTGTTAGGATATCAGTTAGGAAGACCCATGACCATAATGCAGGTGCCATGGGAGAAACATCAGTGAAATACTTCAAGAAAAGTCAATGTTCCACAAGTTCTGATGGGCAGAAAATATTTGGTTTGACATAGAGGCTATAGGAAGGAGAGCAATAAAAAATCATGCTCAGTAGTTCTTATGCTTTGCCCAATGCCTGGTACAGAGCAATGCATGCTTGCCCAACGGCTGACCAGTGTTTAGAGGTATTTCTTACATTCAGGATGAGAATTTGTAGTTCATCCTGTAGGCAATGGGCACCCCCCAAAAGTATTTAAGCAGAGGGAGTAAAGGGTAAGAGCTTTGTTTTAAGAAAATCTAGATGGTCATGACAGGCAGGAAAGATTGCAGGGATAAGGCTGAACTCAGACGTGGGGTGTGGGGTGTGGGGAAAGATGCTAAGGCAGTAGCAGAAGTAATTATTAGATGGATTGAGAGAGACTGTATAGATGGAATGTCAGGGGTGGAGATGTGCCTGAGAACAAGGCAAAGGAGAGGAAGGAGTCCAAAATGGTGACACAGGTGCTAAAGAGCACTGTATACCCTCTAATTTTGAACTTGAGTTACCAGCATCTGCCAACAGTTGCTTTTCAATTTCACAACCGTCACGCTTTCCCGTGAATTTGGAGTTGAGGAGGACATGTGGATGCAAGAGGAAAACTTGCAGAGCAAAGTCATTGCCAAACAGGTGAGTTTCCTCAGGAAATCATCAAGGGGTCTCCTTCAATTTCCACTCACACCCATCTTTCACCTGGGTTCCTGTCACACACTGCAAGAGCTTTGGCAGAGGGATCTCACAGGACTTTGATCCTTTTATGAGGCAGCTCGTCCAGACTTGTAGCACCCGCCTCCTCCTTTCCCGGGCTCCCACTCCCTTTCTCATCTACTCTGACTATCCCTTTGGAATCCACCACATTTCATATATATGTTACCTCTGGGCCAGGTGGTCTTTTAAGGAACAAACACACCTGGAATGTCCTTGGATCAAATCAATCTTCAACCTTCCAAACATGGTGGTGACATTTTAGGTTGCCTATGCAGAATCCATTTCTCCCTTCATCCCTGACTTTTTCTTAGACGTCCACACATTCTCGGTTTGCTTCTGTATTTCAAAGAAAGCCAACTGAACTCCCAGTTCCAGGAGCGAGACTGATTGGCTCGAGTAAGTCTACTGATTGGTTCAGGAATTGTAAGGCTGCAGCTTGGTCCAATGAGACCTAACAGATATATTCTAGTGCTCCTGCAAAAGTAGTTCTTCACTATAGAGAGCCATCAAAGCATATGGTGTCTCTCTTCCTCTGGATGAGATTTAGTACAGATGATTGTCACAGGACTACTACAGCCATCTTGCTGCTGCATGGAGGCTGAAACTGTTGCAGAGAGAAGAACTGAGAGAAAATCATAGCAATCTTTTTCATATTTTAAGTCAGTTTGTGTTGACCTAGAGTTATTTCCCCATGGGTGCCATTTTAGTAAATTTTACAGATGTTTTTGTTGTCACAGTATTTGGAGGCAAGCCTGACATTTAATGCTGAACACCAAGGAAACTAAATGAAATTTATGAGATAAGTTTGCATGACAAATATTCCCACAATTTTCTAATGATCCGTTGGGCTTCCAGGTAGCTGACAAACCTATTTGTTATTGTCTGAACCTAGAGCCTAAGAGCCACACTGCTTATAAAAGTCAAAATGCAAAGTTTGCCTTGCCTGAGATTGGCAGGACTCTAGAAACAGTGAGAAAAAGAAAACTAGAATGGGACTAGCAGTCCCATGATGCAGTCATTCCAGGTGCAAAGCTACCTCATAGAGCCTGCATGGCCAGGAAATGAGACTTTTTCCTGATGGCAACCATGACCACGATCCTTCGATCATGTTTATAAAACACATTGGTAGCCATTCTCTCATTTGAGCCTCACTACAACCCTTGGACAGAAGGTGGGTTGGGTGTTTCCTCCCATTTTGTAGCCAGAGAGGCTACGTCACAGATGGGTAAAGTCCACGAATTTTTGTCCAGCAAGTGGGGAAGGCTGGCCTCCAACCCATTTCTTCTGAATCCAAGGGATGTGGGTGTTTTCACTCAACCTGCTGCCTCTGACCTGAAGCTTAGAATCTCAAGGATATTATATTTATGTCCCTAACTCTCTATGCAATCATATATTCCCATTTTGGGTGAAAGTACTTTGACCGTATAAGAACAATTCATGATCTTCTTAAAGATATGTTTCTTAACATAAACCAATCTTTTCTTTTATGCCCTGTGCATTTACTATTTGAATATATGTCATCATGGTGTGAGATAGCTTAAATCTACATTGGATTTAGACTGTTTTTTTTTCTGTTGCTTTTGTTTTTTTGTTTTTTTTGTCTTCAAAATCAGATCATCTATTCTACAGCAATAATGGTGTCATCTCCTCCTGCTTTGTTCTATATTGCTGTGAGTGAGATTTCTAAATGACCAAATTTCTTAGAATTACATGCTGCATAAAAGTATTAATGTTATCACCCCAGATTTTGTGCATTCACACTTTGACACTTAGGAGTATATATATATATATACATATATATATATATGTATATATATATATATATACATACTAAAATATATATATATTTTAGTAGAAACTACTGCAGTTAAGTCTTTGGCTTTAATTTTGACCTGTTACAGGGTATTTGGGCCCTTCTCCTTAATTCAGATGTTCCATGAATATAGGCAAATTCACACTCTTGCATCTTGCCACTTACTTCTCTCCGACTCTACTAGCATAGGGCTGGGCTTTCCATGAACCTAACCTGCACGAGCTGTGGGGAGATGTGGGCAAACTGGGGAGTCAGCTGGATTTCTCTGGGGCCTTGGTCTCTTAACTTTGCTTTCAGTTTTTGTTTTTTCTCCTCTATCAAATGGTGATGGTGTCACAAACCTTTCAACATTGTCAAGATGACGTGTGATTTAGGTAAAGCACCCAGCTCAGTGCCTAGAAGAGAGTTAGCGCTCAATGATGGTGATTTTTATCCTCTCTCTCTCTCTCTTTGTCTCTCTCTCCCTCTCTCCATTACACACCATCTCCTCCATTTCTCTTGTATGCACACACTATAGACAGTGTTGTCATGGCTTTCATGTCCTGATGATATTGTCTTCGATAGCAGTGTCACACAAAGCCCTCTCTTTTCCCAGCAAACTGAATAAGGTCAGATGTAATGGTCCCCCACTGCTGGCTCAGAGCAGAGGAGTCTCTGTTGCCTGGTAAAGATGCTTTCTCCAGAGCAGATCAACCTTCCATGGCTGAAGTGAAGACAGCCAACTACTCACTGAGCATGTGGGGTTTATACTTTCTTAAAAAAAAATGGAATTAATAATGAGTATGTCACTTAGTAATTAAAAGTAGGTCCTTAAATAAACAAGTAAATAAGAATGATGAAAGATTTAGAAAGGAAATTAAAAGCTTCAGTAGGTTATTTTGAGCCCAACAAAGCAGTTTGAAATAAGACACATGAAGAAATTCCAGAGTCTCCTGTCTCCACTTTACTTTTTGGTTAAGGATCCTATTTGTGGGATGTTTTGCAGCCATAGCTTTTTATGAATGAACTGAAGAAGCCAGATAACTAAATTGAGATTCAGAGGGTGGGGCCCATTAAAGCAGTGACTTGCTTTCACTTTATTCAATGAAAGAGTTTGAACTAAGACTCCATTGTTGATTTGAGACACTGTAGTGCAAAAGAAAAAGCATCAGGGACATATCCCCTGCCCTATCTAGCACTAGCTATGGGACACTGGTTAGACCCTTAATCTGATTTTCAATGTCCTCATCTATAAAATATAGCCAGTAACTTCTACCTTATGGATTTGTGTGAGGATTAATAGAAAACAAACTAAAATAAAACACCTAATACAATTCCTAACCCACAATAGGCACTCAAAATGGTAGTTACATTATTTTCATTCTACTGATTGTTTTATCATTATCACATCACATGGAACTTTCTCCTGGGGTCTGGATCTTGGCTTCTAATATGGACTCCTCCAGCATCCTCCTGCTCCCATCTTTTGGGTTTCCCCAGCATGTATGGGCCAGACCACACTCGAGTCACCTTGTGAGTTTTGTATCATTTTTCTGTTGTTCTCTCATTGCACTGGATGTTAATTCCATCCCCTTTATCATATTGTATTCTCCTTAAAGAAAGGGACTCTCCATCTTCTGTTTCTTCTAGAGGGCCTGGGAGTGTCTGCACTTGCATCCAGCCAAGATTTCAAGTACGGTGCTGTGGATTGAATTTTGGATTTGAGGACAGAAGACCCGCACTTGAAGTCTAATCTTCTTTCTTCTACATCCCACTATGTCTCTGGAAGAACATCACCAACAGTGATGTTTGTTATGCCCAGAATTCGTGACCCCCAAAGACCGCCAGGGAGCCCAGTCCGATGTAAAAGCAAAAGAGCCTTTATTCGAGCTAGCTCGCGCTCAATCCCCTACCTGCACCGACGCAGCGGTGAGATACCTGGGAGAGAGAGCGAGTTTCAGAAGGACAAAGGTTTTATTGGGGCCTAGGGGCAGTTGGTGAGGTAATGGCTGTGGCCTCAGCCGATTGGCTGGGGAAGGGTCCGAGTCCTGTTAGGCAGGTGAGCGGGAGGTTATTCAAGGGGAGGAGGCGTGGTCAAGGTGAAGGACACAGAACAAGATGTTGTTGGCCGGTGTAGGCCTGCCCTTTCAATGTTCAGCACCCTCAGGAACACAGGAGTCCCCACTCCATACCCGCTCTCAGCCCTCATGCATATAATGTGCTGATGATACTAAGCCCTCACACAGTGAGACCATCAGGTATATTGTACTAGAAAACCTAAATTAGATCACAAGTTCTAGTGGGAGAGGATATGGTACAGGAAGGGAAGGTTCAGGAGAAATAGGGATGTAAAAGTGAAGGGTTGAGGGGCGCCTGGGTGGTTCAGTTGGTTGGGCATCTGACTCTTGATTTTAGCTCAGGTCATGATCTCATGGGCATGGGATTGAGTCCTGTGTTGGGCTCCATGCTGAGCATGGAGTCTGAGATTCTCTTTCTTTCTCCCCAGCTTATGTGCGCTCAATCTTTCTCAAATAAAAATAAATAAATAAATAAATAAATAAATAGAAGTGAGGGTCTGGGAAGAGCTTAGAAAAGAAGGCAGTATGTTGGCTTCATCCCCTACTTTTCAAATGGCTCCAACCCACTCCATAAGCCAGCACAGAAAGCCTGAAGAGCCAGCCATGCTCCATTGTTCCCTGGCTCTGACAGTCACCCAGAGAACCTCCTCCACATGTTCCTTCCCTCTGTTGCCTTTGCTCAATCTCACTGCCTCTCCCACACCTTGACTCTGTTATCTGATTCCTCAAATAAGCCTCAGGCCCTCCTTGTTTTGACAACCTATTTGGACCTTTTCTCCGGTTTAATTATCCACAGATCTCAACTTGCACATCCCCAAATACCTCCCTTCAACGTGGTAGGAGGTGACCCTCCTAGCTGCCTCACCCCATAGGACCATGGTGTTTGCTCAGTCCCCCATGAAAATGCTGAGGAGTTGTCGGTAAGGGGGAGGTGGAGAGAAAGGGCTGGGAGGAAGGAGCAGTCTGCTTAAGTCAAGTGTCACCTCTAGTCAGAAGCTCTCATAATCTCTTGCCAATTTAAGGATTAGAGCTGATACTGGTTTATAATTGTGTGTCAAAATGTTCAAACTCAGGACTTTTTTTTTTTTTTTTAATCCTTGAGATTTTATTTAGTCCTGTTAAACAAGAGAACACAATAGAATTTATTTCTTCCCACCCTTGCTCTCTGCCCAGGTTATGTGGCCTGATTTATGGAATACTGCAGAGAGAAAGTATCCCATTTTGAAGGCAGATGGCCTGGTCACCACCACAAAACAGGTTTGTAAATTCCACAACAATCTATAGAAAGTCCAGGTGATTACCAATGCATTTTTGCCAAGACATGCACAAATTTAAAAGGGGGACTAACAGTGCAATTTGAGTGGGTAATGGTGGGTTCAAACAGTGTAAAATGAGTCTGGCTGTAACAAAACTGAAAATCCACGAGGCTACAGCAACCTTTCCTGAACAATCAGAGGACAGCCTCTAAGATTAAATGTTTACCTTGAACAGAACCAGTTTGTTTTGGAAGTGGAGATTTTTCCTAGAGGTTTTATTTACTGCATTTAAAAATCTATTTTTAGCACTATTTCAAGTATTGTCCTCAACACCTTATTTTCAGTAAGACCTTTATTCTTTTATTCTTTTTGCTGACTCAGGATTTGGGGGGGGGTCGCTTTTCAGACAACAGTGCCCATAGTTGCTGAGGGATTAGGGATTATTGTATGTATTTCCTTTTTAGCATCCAGCTTTGCATTTTAGCTGAGCCCAAATTTGGCCAAATGAACCAACTGATTAGGTTTCCTACCTGAACCACAGAGTGTATACTACATAAGCAAGCCCATTTTTTTTTTTTTTGCCTGAAAATAACACTTACCAGAAGAAAGTGTAACAATTAATACACACCTGTTATATTTCTATCTTTTCTCTCCACCTAATTCTATAAAGGGTTTGAAATGATGGCGATTGTTTCATAAGGATCATTAAGAGATGTTACAATCAAGTAAGATTGTAATCAATCTTGTAATCAATCAATCAATCAATCAAAGCAAGATTTCAGATTTCCAATTGGTGATAAAAAATTAATCAGGCATTCATTTATTCAACAAATAATTGTTGACTATGTTCTCATGCCAGGCATTGGGGATACTATGGTGAAAGTAACACAATTCCCCCGATAGGCTCAAAGAGTATGAGAATAAAAGATTAAGAATTTCAAACCTCTCTACAATAAGCAGAATAACCTAGTCAGTTATTAGCCATTTATCTTGATAGATTCCCCAGCATAACTGCACTGAATAGGGACTTTGCCAAATAAAAGGTAGGACGTAGTATAAGTCCTGAGCCTTGGTGACTTAGAGAATCAAGGGCCCTTGGAAATCACCTCTTCCAGCCCTTCAATTTACAGAGTAGCTACTGAGGCAGAGACCAAGGATAACTTGTTCAAAGTTATAGATCAAGAAGCAGAAATTGTTGGGAATCTATTGTGCATGAGTGTGGATCAGGGATGAGTAAGACTTCCTTTCTTCTGAATTCTGAGCAAGTGCAAATCTAGGCAATAAATAATATGGTGCCATCAAAGTCATCACCATTCATGAGATCCCAATTGTTTTCCTTAAGCCTTCCAACCCCCCTTTTTTAAAAATTTAAATCCAAGGTAGTTAACATATAGTGTAATAATGGTTTCAGGAATAGAATTTAGGGATTCATTACTTACATACAACACCCAGTGCTCATCCCAACAAGTGCCCTCCTTAACACCCCTCACCCCTTCAGCCCTTCCCCCCAGCCACCTCCCCTCCAGCAACCCTCAGTTGCTTCTCTGTATTTAAAGGTCTCTTACAGGTTGCATCCCTCTCCATTTGTATCTTATTTTTCCTTCCCTTCCCCTATGTTCATCTGTTTTGTTTCTTAAATTCCATATATGAATGGAATCATATGATATTTATCTTCCTCTCACTGACTTATGTCATTTAGCATAATACACTCTAGTTCCAGCCACATTATTGCAAATGGCGAGATTTCATTCTTTGTGATCGCCGAGGAATATTCCATTGCATATATAGATGACTTCTTGTTTAACCACTTGTCCTTGAGCCTTTTCTAAATGGAAATGCTTTCTCTTCCAAAATTGATTTTCCATTATTGACTTCAAAATAGGACACACTCTGTGTTCACCTGTTGGTAGTTGTTTCTGGTTTTTCTTTTTTAGTTTTTATTGTAATTCTTTAGTTATTGTTGTTTCTCTGTCCAATATCAACATTTTCTATAAAGGAGGAGAAATTTTATGAAAGGATTAAAACTCTGAGCCCAGGAATAAAAACAGATAATGGTCCATAGAAAAGTTTTCTGAACTCACCACCCTGTGGTTCCTACCAGGGCTGTGTGGCCTGACCTCTGAAATACTGTAGAAAGAGAACATCCCAGTTAAGGGTAGATAACTCAGTAACCACCACAAAATGAGTCTCTGAATTCCACAATAGTTTGTGAAAAGGCCAGGTGATTATAGATGCATCTTGGTGAAACTTGCAAAAATAAGGAAAGGGAGATGGTCTTTCTTCCCATATTTCCTTCCAGCGGGCCCCAAATTCTGTCAGTAAACAAGATACCCAGTCTATTTACCAAACCAAGGAATCTTGCCTGGCCACCTTTGGCTCTCCAGATAGAGTTTCCAAGGTAAATATGCTTTTTATAGAAAGGTAGAATTTCCTTCTTAGAGAAGAAATATGGAGCCAGTAGGGCAACCACATAATTTATCACACAAACCAGGACCTTTCTGAATGTGGAAGAGGCACTATTAATAATTATTTCGAGACAATAGATATTAATTAGAACTTCCCTGGAAACTGGGATATGTCATTGGCCGAGGTATAAGAAAAGAGCTATCGTGTTGAGGTCAGACAAACCTGGGATGGAGTCTGCAACCCCCCTCTTACAGGCTGAGTTGGTCCTGGAAAGTAGATAACAGGGCATGCTTTGCAGTATGTTGTTTAAGATTAGCTGGTAAAGGTCATGGAACATGGTAAATTCTCAACTAAAGGTAGCCAGAGTTAACAAAGCAGCCCTATAAGATGGGCATTATTAGTAGCCAATTAAAAGTTCAGGAAATTGAGTCACAGAGTGGCTAAGTATGTTATCCGAGGCCTCAGAGCCAATAAGTGGTAGAACTGAGACACTCCGCCTGCCCTGGTGGCTTCACCACCCGCGCCCTTAACGTCTACATTGGCTCCTCTCTCTCGGTGGATGTGCATTGTGTAAGGTGAATCTACCTGTGTGTGAGGCAAGTGCCTTATCAACGAAGCAGTGTGATGGGCATGAATTTGGGGAGGTGTGGAGGTCGAGGGACAGAGGGGAGGGCTGGGAGCATGTGATGGTGTGAATTCCCTAGGATCACGCATGGTGGTTTCATGACCTTGGTACACGATCTCATTTCTCTTTGCACTGCAAAGTTAAATTCCCTAAAGCTCACTTGCTAAGTGACCATAAAAGATCCCCCTCCTAAAAATCAGTTTCCAAACCTGTAAGTGAGGATGCTGGAGGGAACGACGCCTCCAGCTTGCCCGTCTGTTCTACAAGATGAAGATATTTCCACTTCTCTTCAGTTCTTGAGTCAACTTCTGGCTGTGCCTCTGAGCTCCTGGAAAACCTAGAAAGGCCCTGAACAGCCGGGTCTCCCAGAAGGAGTGGGCTCGCCTTCTCCCTAGACTGCCTCTGGGCAAGACCGGGCATCCTGGGCTGCGTGGGCGAGGAGCGGATTCCCGCACACCCACACCTCGGCCAACCAGAGAAACTGACCACCCAGGCTCGAGCCTGCCCTGGCCACATCAGACGACAGCTTGGGTGGCCTCTCTGTCACTGCAGGCAGAGCTGTCCACCAGGATTAGCTGGACCAGCCGCAATGGCTCTTGCCCAGCTCCTTGTTCCTGGGGGTTCTGGTGCCGGGAATTCACCTCTGAGCTCTTCTGGCTGCTCGTTGGTATGGAGCTCCCTATGAAAAGCAATAAAACTCCATCGGGGGAAGTAAATCTGTTCTGGCAGGATGTCCCGGGTGTGCATACAGCTCAGACTTCTGAAAATGTAGAAGTAGAAAGCCCCGGAGAGATGCTCTAACCCATTTTCACTCATTTATTCATTCATGTATTCAACAGATATTTCTTTAACATCTATGTGCTGGACATAATACTAGATCTTAGAGATTGAAAGATGACTCAAACATAATCTTAATTTTAAAAACAAAACAAAATAAACTGAAACGTCCTAGTAAATTGAAAAGCAATCATGAAAAGAAGTTATTTCTCTGTATTATAAGTCAAATACAGCCATGACATTCACAGAGGACTACAGGACCCCAGAAGGGAAACACTAATTGAAATCCCTGCTTAGGAAGGGGACAGTGTGCAGGGGTCTTAGATGGCTTCTGAGGAGAAGAGATTCGCAACAGGGGTCTTACAGTAGGAGCTAGAGGATGAAACGGAATGAGGAAAGGTAATACAGGCAGAGAAGTGTCTAGACATCATTCGTGTTGGTGGGTCTGCAGCATAGAGCATGGGGGAAGGACGAACGAGAAATGAGGCTAGAGAGATAAGCAAGGGCAAGCTCACTGAGGACCTTAACACTAGGCTAATGAGTGTGGCCTTTATCTTTCCAAGGATGGGGAGCCACTGAAGTGTTTTAGGTGAGCAGGTGTAATGCAGAGATCTGCTATAGAAGGAACATTCCAGCAGCTGTGCATACACCATGTGGCTCTAGAGGCAGAGATACTAGTAAGGAATCCATGCTGTAACCCACAGGGAGAAAGTGAGCCCTTACCCAAGTGCAGAGACCAACATGGAGAAATGGCTTCTCTGTAGTCATACCGCGGGTTTGTGACAGAGCAGAGAGGAGAATCCAACCCTCTTGCTCTGTAGGCCACTGTGCTTCCAGTTTAGCAATGACATAGGCCTCAGGAAAAAAAAGGAAGCCTCTCAGAGAGAGAGCACAAGACTAGCTGGAGGTGAACTCTGCCCACTGGTTCTGTGACACTTTCCCAGTCAACTAAGCATTCTGAGGCTCAACATCTTCATCGATAAAATGGGGTCATTGTCCTTGGTCTGCTTGTCTTCTCAACCTGCTGTAAAGTTCAGGTGTGGGGAGAACTAGAAATGGTTTTGTAGAGTAGGAAACAAGTCTAAGGAAAAATAGAAAAAATTGCCTTGGAAGCATGTGTTTTGATGAAATCCCTTCAGGGATTTGAACACATAGATTAGGGACATTCCTTTCCATTGAATTTCTTCTTGACATCATGTTGCCCATGACGACGTGGCTGCAGCTAAGCAGCTTCACATTCCTGCCATGAGGACAAAGAGAAGACATTGCATCCAGGGCTATTAAGGACAGGCTTCACTGGAACACAGGATACATATGATATATACGGACACATCTTAATTGACAGTTACCGACATTGTAAAATGGAAAGTTCCCTATACTGCAAATTCTTTGATATGACGAAGTTGTAGTTCAACTTGCAGAACTAGAGCTGATATCAACACAGATACAACAACAGCCCTTCTGTACAAATCAATACATTCTGAAGCTTTCTCTCAACTTTAAGATGCAGGTTTGCTCCTAGGAAATTCAGTGGGAAGCTGGTATCATACTTTCTGCTCCGGCCTTTGGGGAAAACCAGCCATCCAAAGCCTAAAGAGCATCTGAACTGTGCCAGGGGCCATCTGTCTGTTCCCCACACAGCCACTTGCTCTACCTTCTGTGACCAGGAAGCTGGTCTCTGTCTATTGTTTCTTTCCTCTGGGTGGCCTTTGGGCTCTTTCTCTTCACGAACTTGAATTTCCGTGGAACTTTGTTTACGTTCTGAGTCTTAGACTATCCTTCTGCCTCCAAAGTGAGAAGTGAGCCCCTTCTCCCTTTTGTTATCCTGGAGAAAAAGAAAAGCGTGACTTCTACGGATGAGTAGGTGTTCTGGCTACATGTCTGTGTAACTGATATGTGACACGAGGCTTACATTTTAGCTGAGCCCAGATTATGCCGAAGGGGCCAACAGAGAGGTTACTTTGGTTCACTGGCAATTCTTCTCTTAGTTGGGGCACTGTGCTGAGAGGACTTGGCTGACACCTGCAACTGGGTGACGAGTCAGGGGACAGGTTTGCACAATAATTACCCCAGCACATGAGCAGAAACAGACTTCATTAGGTGAACCGTGTGTGCGTATGTCTGCATGTTCATTTCAGTGAGCAATTCTCTTTATATATCAACCACCAACATCCCCAAATCACACCATTCGTCCCTGTCTAATTACTACTTTTTGGGTTATCTTATCATGTGTGACTATCAGTTGGCCTATTGGATCATTACTATGATCTGTATCCTGTGAACTATTCTCACAAAACTGAGAGTTATGTTTACAAACAGATCATCTCAGAAGAGGAATGTTCCTACAGTGGCAAAGTGAAGTACATTGTTTTCTAAAACTCTAGCTAGTCTAGCGATTTGGATGGTACCAATGCAGATTGTCCCAGTGTGGACCCTGGCCCCAAAGACTTTACCTTCCACCGAAACGCTCCCCTGAGGCAGGTTGTTCTCATTTCTCCAAGGACCTTTCTTCGCTCACACGGTCTTCTGCACAATGAATGCCCTTTGCATTTCAGGGGCACTATCTAAGTCTTGTGTTCCACTCAGATCTACTAAGACAACAGCTGTGATATGGAACAAGGGACACAGGCCATCTGGCCTGCCCGTGCCCAGGGGCCTACACCTCTAGTCTGTCTCTATCTGGTCATCTGAAAGTTTGAAAGAGGCACAGAAGAAATGGGCTTTGAATTGGGGGAGAAAAAGAGTAAGCTAGGGAATCTCATAGGATTTTCAATACAGAGAGTACTCATACTGGTCGTTAAGGACAACCTGCTTTTTCCAACTCACCCCCAGTTCCTCCACAACACCTTGCTACTGTCACCATAGTTTTGCTGGGCCTTACGTTCCTAAAAGGCAGGGACTGCAGAATATTTGTCTCCGTCTTCCATTGCCAAGCACAGTGTAAGCACAGAGTAGTTGCTCAGTAATGGTTATGTAACTATTAATTCATTCTGTGTTGAATAAATGCCTAATGGGGTTGCCAGCCTGGCCTCACGTACGCTCAGTAGCTGGGAGCACTCTTTCTCATCAGACAGCCCTTTGCACATTTGAATGGCTTTCACCATTAGAAATTTCTTCCTTAAATTGGATCCAAATCCATCTCAATGTAACTTCCATGCCATTGGCCCCAGCTCTGCCCTACAGAGACACACAGAAAACCTCCTTCGGCGAGGTGTACAGGCAGCGATGTGTTCCTTGCAACATCTCTTCTCCATGTTGATCAACCCCCGGTCCTGCAGCTACTCCTCGGAGCATGTGGTTTTGAGTCTTCACTTGGGCTTCTCTACGCGCAAGTAAAATCTTCCTGATGGAGTATATTCCGTAGGACTTTCCTCAAGGCCCCAATGTTTCAGCATAACAGAGGCTTGTTTTAGGGACCTAAGAGTCTGGGAAGAGGCTCTTTTGGGGGAGAAATGAGGGTGAGTTGCAGTCCTCTCCTGAGTAGGGCAAGTTGATTCTCTCCTGGAGTTTTCTGCTCATGGCTCTGAATTTCTGAAAAGCCTCCCGATACTTCTATTGCCTGGAAGGCCACTCTGTGACTGTCCAGGATGACAGAAGTATGGCTACCTTCCCATTACCTCTCACCTCTCACTGACTTGGACTGACAGATTTTGAATCTAGGGATAAATTCTGTCTTTCTCTCTAGCCAGAGTAGAAAGCAAGGACTGAGTTGGGGTGCAGGAAGGAAGAGAAGCGGCTTTGGCTACCCGCGCGTCTGTTTGGGTTCCCTGTGCCCAGAGGTGAAAGGTATGCACGAGCCTGGGAATATTCTAAAATGCATTGTTTGGAAGCTGAAGCTAGGCAAACAGGAGCCCAGCTCAGGAACCATTTGCATCACATCCTTACCTCCCCCCCTCCCCACCGCCTTCAGCCTCCTGTTCTTGTGACCATCAGGAGCCTAGAACCGGATGTATAAGCTCAGAATGGGCCAGGACCTCCCAGAACCTCAAGGTCAGAAGATCCTTAAAGGCCACTGATTCTACCACCATCTCCCACGGACTCCCAAATATAAGACTGACATTATTCAAACTCTTTCACTTGTTATGGTTGTCAAGCCTCTGAATATGGGGAATTCACCATCTACAGAAGCAGTACCACTTTGTCCTGCTACAGATTTTCAAGGATGTACTTGGACAGGTAGAGATATGGGAAAAAAGAGTGGGAACCACAAGGTCTGGGTCTGGCTCCCTCTCCTTTACCATGTGACACTGGCCCTGTCATTATGGACTCGAGGCTCTAAAAAGACCTTAGGTGCAGTAAGATTTGACCAATCAGCATGTTACAAGTAATAGAGGTCATTGTATCACCTGAGTCTTCCACTAATCCTTTGTCAACCTTGAACGTTGTCTGTCTGTCCTTTGTCTCTCTTTAGGCATTTCTTTTCAGGTTCTGCAATTGTGTAAGAGAATTGGGGACAGATCGGCATCAGACAAAATTCTCTATATTATGTAGAGATGAAGTAATATTTTATATTTATATCCTCCTTTAAAGTTTATAAAAGGATTCCACATGTTTTATCCTTGTTTCCTTTTTTGATTCTTAAGATGAGCCTTGACTACACCTGTATTTGCCAGATGAGAAAACTGAGGTACAGAGAGAGAGAAGTGATTTGCTCAAAGACTTGCAGTGAGATGATGGTGGAGCTTAGACTCAAACCCAGTTCTGTCTGACCCAAGTCTGGGCTGCCTTCCCACTTGGCCAGAAATTAAACAATGCCAAGCTAATAGGCTATGAAAAAGAAAGTCCTTTGCGGGGTGGGAAGGCCTAGGTAAGTGAGAGCACCCATATAATGAACAAAAAAATTTTTGAGGAAATCAACACTGAGACTCATGGAATTTCCAAATTCCAAAGCACTTCTAAAATGGTTATAACAAGCATTTGCAAAAGATTTTGCAAAGGCCTCTGATCATCTTCTCTACTCATTGGAGTCAAAAGGACATGCACGTTATCCTGCCCTATGAAGACAGTAGAGAGTTCAAATCGGTTCCGCCTAGGACTGGTGAGCATAGCATTCCAACCTTACTTTTGGGGTTGAGAGTTTCGTGAGAAATAGAAATGCTATTCTGACTGCTGATATGAATATATTTGCATAGATAGCTGATTATGATTGAGAATGTGGAAAATGGCGGCCCGAGCCTCTCTGAAGAGCAGATCTGACATAACAAACAATTAATTTTTAAAAGTCTTTATCTGATGCCTGCTATGTGTTGGCCTTGGTGAAAGGAGCCCACAGAGGAAAGGATTTCTTAACCTCTTGACCTTCTTCTCTATTCCCCAAGCCTTCAAATCTTTATCCAGTTGCCATAGACATTTTTTACCATTCATTTTTGAAAATAACTACTCAGAGCAGTTGAATGAAAAGAATAAGGTTTACCTTAAAGTGGGATTGATACTTTTATCCTTTAATTTTACGAAAAGAACTCCCTGAGGTCTGTGCAATCACTGAAATGCTGGTTTTTAGAGGACTCGGGTGTTCGTTCGATGGCTCAGTCATCCGAGGGCTCATCAGTCGAATGACAGCGGTCCCTTCCTGAAGGCGGGGAGCTGGTCCAGACCACGGTCGGGCGGTCCTTGCTACTCTGAGGACTGTGGCGGTAGGTCACTTGGCATGGGTACCCAGCTGGCCTAGCGTTATCCAAGCCTGTGCTATATAAACTCTTCTTACTCCGCTGAGCCCATTTCCGTGCAGAGACTTCCCAGATGCAAAACAATTGCATAAGCCTCCGCTAGTTAGCTTAATTGGCACATTCAGGTTTAGTCATATAAACCCGGTTCTTTTTATATTTTGCCAGTCTTTCGTGGTGTAACAGGACTGTTCCCGCGTTAAGAATTTCAAATAAGCGTTTCCTGGTGTGATTAGAATCTGACTAGACCGTGCTCAGCAATTACCTGCGAGCACGTTGACGCTTGTGTCTGACGGTGGATAAAGGGAGTTCTAAAGGCACCTCCGCGCCATCCTTCATCGCCTCCTTGGAGGGAGGGGTGGGGGGGCAGCTGGGCTGGGGTGGAGCCTCCACCAAGCACCTCTGGGAGGACTTTTGGGGCCTCTGGAGCTGCCACATGCTGGGCCTACCCAGACTCCGTGACTTTTTCTGCCACTACGCACCAGTAGTCACCAAATATGCGGCTCCTGCGCTTTTCGTGGGTCCTTAAACTCCTCCTCACCTCCAGAGATACCACTGTTCACTCCTGCTCTGTCTCTGGCCTCAATGAGGGCAAGAGACTCTCAGCTCATCGCCCCCCCCCCCCCCCCCCCCCCCCCCCCCCCACCAGACCTGCTCGCCTGCAGTGACCTTTTGGAAATGCAAATCTGAAAACCCCTTTCACTCTGGGGGTGGGGGTGGGGGTTCCCCACTGCCCACTGAATGGGCACAGAGGGAAGTCCACTGTCCTTTTCCTGGCCTGGGCCCCACCCACTCGTCAAATCTCATTTCTCTCCACTGCCACCTTTGTCCCTAAACTCCCCCAAAAGACTGATCCCTGCCAGGGGAGTCGAGGAAGCATGATGTTCAATCTGTCAGGCAGGAAGACATTTCTGTCAGCTGCTCGCAGGCAACTGGCAGGCAGGGTTGCCCTGTGGGACAGAGATGGGGTTTACCTCTGGGACCCCATCAGGTTCTCAGCGCGAGAAAAGACCCCATCTAACCGTGACAAAGGGAGAGGAAAGGTGACCACTTTCAAATAGTCCAGAGTGTTCTCCACAACAAAGGCCTACTCTCTAGAGGCAAGGCTTCACCAGAGCCTTATCCCACCTGGGGCAGGCATTTCTTCTACTCTAGCCCCTCTGGTCTTCCTGTGTCACCTAAGGGAGAAAATGAAGGTTTCAAAGAAAAAAAAAAAAAAACCCCAGATAGGAATGTTTGTGACTTCCAAACATCCCAGGAGTCTTATGTCTTTAGAGGAAGAACTTGTAGGGAATTGAGCTCATCTGCAGAACCAAACTTGAGCTGCCCTGCGGGAAATCCCACTGACCTCTGGTGACCTCAGCTCTTCGTAAATTCCTAACGCAGACCTTTTTCATTCTACCGTGCACTTCACTGAAGGAGGAAGCAGCAGTACCTGAGGGGGGTGGGCAGGGAATCCTAGCAGGAAAAATGCCCCACCAATAGCCCCCTCCCATGGCAATACCCTTTCCAGGTGATGACCGGAAGTCCGCTGTGCCTTCGTGGCTCTCCCACTCAGAGGTATCAGTGATGGAGCCTTCTCTTTCAGTCAGCCTACACTCAGGGGCACTAACCAGGGGCCCAAAGTCCGTGACTTCATGCCAATTTGGAGCATGTGTGTACGTGTGCTTTCTGAGGTCGTACAATCCATTATGTTCTATCATATTCCTGAGTCTGTTAACCAAGAAAAGGCAAAGTACTACTAAAACGAATGCCTTGGGAGGGGCATTTCTAAAGAAAGTTGTGGACAATAAAATAAATCCGTCTACTGAGAGAACAGCAGCTTTCGCAGACTGAGATGAAACCTAGAAACCATAAAGGAAACAACTAGTATTTGGGGCTACATACAGAGTTAGAAGCACGGGGCACAACGCCTCCCTCCACATCACGACCCTCCATAAACAAGACAAAAACATAAATGATCAATGGGAAAACCATTTGCAACTTAAAGGGCAAACAAAAATATCAGTAACACATAAGAGCTCTTGACTATCTATATGGGTAAAGCAAATCTCTCAATTTAAAAAAAATGGCTAAAAAAATCTTAAATAGGTTAGTCTATAAAGAGAAGAAATGTAAACGGCCAGTTAGTGTGAAAAGTCATTCAACTTCACAAATAATTGAAGTACAAAATATGGATGTATCATTTTTCATCTCAAGAATTGACAAGGATTTAAAAGACAAACAGAACTAATATTGACGAGCCACTGGTTCTCAACCCTGGCTGCATAATGGAATCACCCAATGGACTTTATAAAATATTAACACCGACATCTGCTTCTGACCAGGAAGGATTAGCTGCTATGGGAATTTCTCTCCCACCATGAACAGCTAGAAAACCAGGCAAATATATGAAACAAGTCTTCATATACTGGGCCACAGCAGAGAAGTGCTACTGTCCCTGAGGGAAGAGAAACAAATGAGATGAGCCTGGAGGTCGGTCGCCCATGTTGCTGCCTGGAGACAGCCCTCAGGACACAGAGCAGAAGAGAACCCAAACAAAATCCACAGTCTCACTGAGTTGAGGACAGAGAGAAGAGTTCTGGGAACCCAGTTTGCAGGACCACAATTTGCAGAGTGTATGTGAAAAAAGGAAGAACCTGAAGAGATATGTCCAGAGATCTACAGAGAGGTTTTCTCAAATCTTTGACTAGTGAGGACAGCATGTTTGGGGAAAACTTTAGGAAATGGGGGGGTGGGGGGAGAAGGGGAAGGAACAGCAAAGAGCAGGAGGCTGAGAAATTGTGGGAGCTCATGAAAGACTATTCATAGTGGGGGTGCAGTCATCCATAAAGGATTGACTTAGTAATGGGTCTAAACCAGTCCTAGACTAAAAGTTGTTCTAGGTTCTTTCTAACAAAGCTTAAATGCAATCCTACAGAAGCTCAGGCTGATGCTAAGTAACTTAACTGCATAAGAAAAATAAAATCAAATCCATGCTAATTAAAGGATCGCAATGAACTCCAAAACCCAACACTGTAAAGTGCACAATGTAGATCATCCGATGAAAATTATGATCTACACAATGTCGATCATACAAAGAAGAGGGAAAATATGATCCGTGACCAGCAGAAAAATCAGTCAGTAGAAACAGACACTAAAATGATAGATACAGTGATATCCACAGATAGAACATTAAAACAGCTATGGTAGATACACTCTGGTGATACAAGAATGTAAAGGAAAACATGAATGTGATGAGAAGTTCAATGGAAGACATAAAAAGACCCAAATGGAACTTTTAAGAGCTGAAAAATAAAGTATCTGACAAGAAAAAACATGAAAAGGATTTTGCAGCACATTAGACATGCATAAGGAACCATCGGTGAACATGAAAATATAGCAATGGAAATGAACCAAAATGAAACGCAGAAAGAAAACTAATGAAAATAAACAAATAAATAAAAAGAGTATCAGTGACCTATAAGACAATATCAAGCATGTGAGTGAAGTACCAGAAGGAGAAGAGAAATATATGGGTGATGGGGGAGGGGTGAGAAATGATGGCTGGAAATTTTTCCGACTTGGATGAAAACTCTAAACACACAGATCCCAAAAGTTCAATGGATCCAAACCGAAGAAACAAAGTAAACCACACCAAAGCACATCGTAATGAAGTTTCTAAAACCAGTCATAAAGAAAACTTTTTAAAGGATACAGAAAAAAATCATGGTAGGAACAGACAGAGGAACAGCAATGAAAAAATCACAGCAGACTTATAACAGAAACTATGCAAAACAGAAGATAATGAGCAACACTTTTAAAGTGGTGGGAAAAAAATGTAAATCTAGAATTTATTACCAAGCGAACTTAAAAAATAAAGGTGAATTAAAGACTTTCCTAAGAAAAACCTGAAACAATTCATCTACATCAGGTGTGTGCTATTAAAAAGTGTTAATGAAGGGCACCTGGGTGGCTCCATCAGTTAAGCACCTGACTCCTGGTTTTGGCTCAGGTCATGATCTCCCTGTGTGAGGGATCAAGTCCCACATCAGGCTCTGTGCTGACAGTGCAGAGGCTGCTTGGGATTCTCTCTCTCCCTTTCTCTCTGACCTTCCCCTACTCTCTCTCTCTCTCTCTCCCTCTCTCAAAATAAATAAATATCATTTTTTTAATGATAAAGGAAATTCTTTAGGCAGAAGGAAAATGGTACCAGATAGAAATTTGGATCTACTTCAAGAAATGAAGACCTCCAGAAATGGCAAATGCATAGGTAAATTTTAAAGATATTTTCTTTCTTTCTTTCTTTTTCTTAACTTACTTAAGTTATAGAGCTGTTTAAGGTAAAAACGAGTAACTATCTTGTGGGCTTATAGTACATACAGACTGCATGACAAGGATACAAAGGACTAAAGGGGAAAATGGAAGAAACGAAAAACAAAACCAATTAGAGTTAAAATAGAATCCTAAAATATACAAAATTAAAACACACAAAAACTGGTAATGAGGGGAAAGGCCAAAAACGGGTAAGAAGAAAACTGATACCAAAGTAGAAGCTTTAAACTTAACCATATTGACAACTACATTAAATGAAATGATTTAACAGTCCCAAAGAGATGCAGAGATTAATAGATTGGTTAGAAAAAAAAAAAAAAAAGTAAGAACCAGTTGAATCAAGGCTTTGTTTTCTACAAAGAAAACCTTACTGTAAATATAATTACATAGGCACATTAAATAATAGAAAAAGATATACCATGCAAACTCTAACCCATAGGAACATAAAATGTCTACAGTGATGTCAAAGTAGTTTCAAAACGTATTACTAGAGATAGAGACTTTGATAAACATTACATGGTAAGTTTTAAAAAATTTTTTAATGTTTATTTATTTTTGAGAGAGAGAGATTGAGACAGAGCATGAGTCGGGGAGGAGCAGAGAGAGAGGGAGACACAGAATCTGAAGCAAACTCCGGGCTCTGAGCCATCAGCACAGAGCCCGACACGGGGCTTGAACTCACCAGCCGTGAGATCATGACCTGAGCTGAAGTCGGACACAACCGACTGAGCCACCCAGGTGCCCCAACATTACATGGTAAATTAATCAGGAAGCTATAACAATCCTGATTTGGTATAAATCAAATAACAAAGCTTCAAAAAATCTTAAGTTATATAACTTAACGGATAGAACCGCAACAAGAATTCAACAAATCCACAATTATACTTGGAGATGTCAACATTTCCTTCTCTGTAACTGATAAAACAGACAGAAAAATCATTCAGGACAGAACAGAACTGAGCCACACTACACGCCAGTTTGATCAAATTGACATTTATAGAACATGGAATTCAAAAATAGCAGAATGCAAATTAATTTCAAGTGTACAAAAACATCCACCTAGGTGAATCATATTCTGGGCCATACAACAATCTCGAAATATTTAGATACATTGAGATCATATAACCTACACTTTCTGATCATGGCAGAATTAGACTAAAACCAATAGCTAAATATCAAAGCTACATCTGAAAAATCACACAAATATTTATAAATTTAAAACTGAAAACAATTTAAATTACTTATGTTAAAGAAATTATAATGAAAATTAGAAAATATTTTTAATAAATGAAAACAAAAAAACAACTTATTGATATTTGCGGGATGTAGTTAAAGCATTGGTTAGTTAAACCATGGTAGATCCAAATGACTTTATACTCTGAATTCTTTAATATTACAATATACAGATCGCTATTTTTTTTTGTTGAACAAATTGTTCACCAGACGCTGTTGAGTAAAAAAGCAAGTTATGGGAGTGCCTGAGGGACTCAGTTGGTTAAGCATCCGCCTCTTGATTTTGGCACAGGTCGTGAACTCAGTTTGTGGATTGGAGCCCCATGCTGCTTGGGATTCTCTCCCTCCCGTTCTCTCTGCCCCTCCCCCACTTGTGCGCTCACACACGCTTGCGTGCTCCCTCTCTCTTTCTCTCAAAGTAAATAACCATTTTTTTTAAAGTAGATTATGGAAAACATGTATAATATCTAATTTATATGACATTTTTGTAAAGAAAACATAATAAACTATACTTTTAATTAAGAAATGAAACTTACTCGAGGCATTTATCAAATATTCTCTCTGCACTGGAACTTTGCTAGATGCTGGGGATGGAAAGATGGATGAAAAGGAGTGCGATCCCCTCTTCCTGGACATGGCGCTGTGAGTACAGACCTGACTGTCCTCTATCCCCATTTCTTAATTTGTACAAATGGGTATAATAACTGCATATACTTAATCATCACGATGACTAAGTGAGATCATGGGCAGAGGGGCTCTTCCCCTGCTCACCCTTTTGCTCGGTGGAGACGGTGGGGCCCCAGCCCAATTCCAGAGACAAATAGACACGGTCAGGAGAGAAGGGTCTCGGGGTTCCTGAGGCTGCTTTAGTTCCTGTGCAACGTAGAAGATAACATGAGAGAGCGTGGGCCTGCCTGGGTGACTCTGGAGTGGAGGTTAGTGATGGGCATTCGAGACCATGGGTCTGATGGAGGTCATGGTGGAGGCCTACACCGCCAGTGAGAGGGGACTCGAGGCTCAGGCAGCAAGAAGGGCCACAGAGCTCTGGTCAACCCCAAATTTTAAATTTGCCAGTGAAGAGTATTTCTTTAAAACTACCAATGATAGGGGCGCCTGGGTGGCGCAGTCGGTTAAGCGTCCGACTTCAGCCAGGTCACGATCTCGCGGTCGGTGAGTTCGAGCCCCGCGTCAGGCTCTGGGCTGATGGCTCGGAGCCTGGAGCCTGTTTCCGATTCTGTGTCTCCCTCTCTCTCTGCCCCTCCCCCGTTCATGCTCTGTCTCTCTCTGTCCCAAAAAAAATAAATTAAAAAAAAAAAAAAAAAACTACCAATGACCATTATTTCATACACTATAAGGAGTTTCCAAAAGTCAGACTGATGTTACCACAGAATAAAGAACAGGACCTTTAATAAGTTGAGCAAATTCTATTCAGTGTAGCTTATGAACAACCTGCCACATTGCCCTTCTCTGTCTCATTTAGCCACGGACCAGTGAAAACTTACGAATATGGGCCACCACTGGTCCCTGGACCCATGCCCGGAAAGCACAGTTGTATATCGTTTTATGATATCTGAAAGTAATGGGGAGTTTTAAGATTTGAAGTGGGGGAGTGATAGTGTCAAATATACAATTTAGACAGCTCATACTGGCCCCAGGATTCAGGAGAGATTATGTAGGAGGGTGGGAGGCAGGGAGGCCAGTTAAGAGGTTCTTTTAATTATCTAAGCAAAAAGCCTTAAGGCCCTGACTTAAAGAAGACCATTGAGTATTTCTCTAATGAGACAGCTATTTTGACTTTTCTCCCTCTTCCAGCTAACATAAACCCTGCATTTTCTTTTTAAACCACCAATAAAAAACTATGTTAGGTCATTGGTTTTCGTATTTGGGGTAATTGTTAGAGGTAACACACTTAACGGAGGCTAGTACTAGGCAAGTGTTTCTATTCGATGCTTTCTTCAAGATGTTTCTTTGAGTCTCTGAATGATATTGTAAAGCTTTCCTTACATCCAATCTTTAAGATTAGTTCTTTGACTTTCTCTTTATTGGTTGGGAGCAACATAGCTCTGGCCTATATGTGTCACTATGCATTAGACTTTTATTCAACTGGCATTAAAAAATTAATATGTTATAGATGGTGTTTTATTAGAATATGGGGATACACTTTTCTAAACTAATTTATCGTCCTCCAAGCAAAATGAGTTAAGTAAGTGTCTTGAGACATGAATTTATTCTCTTTTTTGCAAATGTGGAATTTGGTACTGAAAATCACAAAAGTCTTAAAAAATTAGCTCAAAATCAGGATGCCTGGGTGGCTCGGTCGGTTAAGCATCCGACTGCGGCTCAGGTCATGATCTCATGGTCCGTGAGATCGAGCCCCGCGTCGGGCTCTGTGCTGACAGCCCGGAGCCTGCTTCAGATTCTGTATCTCCCTCTCTCTCTGCCCCGCCCCCCGAATATAAACATTACTTTTTTTTAATTAGTTCAAAATAACTTTTACACATGTACTTCAGTTGCTACTTTATAAATGAAGTGTAAAACCCACTCACACAGTTACTGCCTCATAAATGAAGTTGAAAAACCACTCGAATTTTACCAGTTACAAAAGAAAGTGTTTCTGGAAAACATTGAGAAGAAATGAATTATCACCATCTTTTCCCATTAGCAAAGGAAAAGTGAGGAAGAGCATTGAAGCAGATAGGCTTGTTCTGTGTTTTAAAATTATTCCCTTGGTAATAATTAGTTTGATGGTGCTTAATGATGATTGGGAAATTAAAAATGGCTCCACATACGCCTTTGGTTTTATAGAATGGAGATGCCTGATTTTGAAGGGATGCATGGATTTAGTTTCAACAAACATTTGCAGAATATTTAGTATACACTAGGCCCGAAATATTTTCTGTGGAGGGGGAGAGGACCATAGATAAATTCAACACAGATTCCACTCGCGAAGAATTCATCTACTGAGAGGTCCAAGTGTACGACATAACTGTCTGTAATTATAAGGCAGAACTAAAATGAGGACCATATTTAATAATAATTGTAAATCATGGGCTTCCTGAAGACAAAGGCTTTCTCTCCATTTAGAACACTTTCAAAAGACCTGTCATGAAGGGGAAGCCCAGTCATTGACAATGAGTATTGATAGAGTCTAGAGTGCATACTCCATGGAAATGAGGGCTAATTGTTAGGCGTATCTGAATTCTCAGTATCTGACCAGGCACATAGCAAATGTTCAATAAACTCTGTTAAATTAATGACCTATGAATTAATGAATGAGCAACTAAATGTTGCGGAGCATAGGGGAGCTCGGAATTCAACGTGAATTCCGAGGGCAATGAGGGGAGACTTTAAGAATCAGGTGGCATTTGAGGGAGGCCTTAAAGAAGACGCTCAGTGCCAATTCAGTGTGTCTTTGCATATTCAAATGCAAAGCCTTCATCTAAAAGATGAAGGCTTGGAGATAGATAAATCAAACTCAATCATGTAGAATTCAGCCAGGCTAGATAGAAGTCCCCCAAATTACTTCCTAAACCTAACAGTCTGAAGCTGGTTCTATGATCAAATACAGCTCCTCATTTGAGCCCAAGGATCAACTACACCCCTTGAGAGGTGGTCTCAAGCCACCTGTCCACAGTGATCTCCCTTTATTAACGGCCCCTAGCCACCCTGCAGCTAGGCTGGTGTCCTCTCTGCCCCAGAGCTGGCCATTCTTAATCTTGTCACCAGTCATGCCTGGGATACCCTAAATGCAATTCATTGATGAACAATGCGGGGCTACAGCAGTTTCTGGATCAAATGACTGACGTGACCTAATTGGTACTTCAGAACGCAGTACAGTTGAGTTACTGTGGCAGTGGGGTGTATGTTGAGGTGCTTTAACAATGAGCAAAATAAAAATGACCGAAGCAAAATAGTTTTATTGTTTTCTCTAATACAAAAGCCTGAAGAGATAGATGATCCCAGAGGCCTGAGAAGCTCTGCTTCACAGAGTCATCCAGGCACCCAGGCTTCTTCTGTTTTTGTGTCTTTCCATCCATTGAGATATTGCCTTCATCTGTAGGGTAAAATTGGCTTACTATCATTGCGTGCGTGTTTATATCCATGAGAAGACAAACAACAGGGAAAGGACAAGTGGCATGATGTAGAAATTGTGCGCATCGTCACATCCGCGCACAGAATCTGGTCACGTTGTACACCTCACTGCAAGAGAAGCAAGAAATGTAGTATTTAGCTGAGAAATCCTGTGCCCAACTATAACTTGGGTGTTCTATTACTAAAAAGAAGAAGAGGCATTTAGTGACATTTAGTTGACTAATATAGCTTCTTTCCCTTCCTCTCTGTGCTGCTATAAGTTGTATTGTCCCAACAACGCCATTGACCTACTGATATGTGAATGAAGGACTGGGAGCTGACAAATAGGGCAGTATGTACATATGGCATATCGATGGGAATGGAGGAGAGTTCTTTTTCCTTATGTATCTACGATGCCCCCTTGCCATGATAAGTGCTTTACATGTGCTATTATAATCAATTCTCAAAACGACAATGAAAGGTAGATATCATTATCCCTAATAGAGTTGAGGAATCAAGGCTCAACAGTGTTATGGTCACAAAACTGTGTAATAGAAACCGGCTTTGCACTCAAGTGTATCTCCCTCCAACCTCCTTTCACTACAGCGTTTTCTGCTTGGTCTTACTCTGGACTGATTGATAAACTGAAACCTTTTTCCCTTTCTGGGGCATGCAAGTCAAATGTTTTCCCCCCTCAAAATTAATAATTATCCATGACTGCAGGGAAACTCAATCCACATATTCTCTAATTTCTTGTCCTTGACTCTGCTGAAATTGAATATAATATGGTGTTTCTTGACTAACCAATATCTGAAAACCTACTGTGATTTCAGCAAATGCTAGATTTCCCATTGCAGGGACCACACAAGGAAAGCCAAGCCTTCTTTTCTGTTTTTTTGGGGTTTTTTTTTTCATCTTTCTTTTCTTTTTTGTAAACCAACTGAGAAAATATTCTGTTTAAATTCTGGATGCTACATGAGAATTCATATTTACTTTTCATCAACATCAACGAATACTCTTCTTCGGACACTGAGGATCCTGATCTATTAAACAGGTCCCCTGATCACTCCTTCCATGGGGCCAGGATGCAATTTGCTAGCAAATTGGAATCAGAATTGGGTTTTTAAAGAGAACCTTCCCACAGTTATAAACATCCTTAATTTTTACAGCAACACATTGACTTCAAACCGGACTCCTAATTATTGCAATATTTCCTTTAAAAGCCTGCAGTGTAGATTCGGCAAGGTCCAGACATCTGCTTCAAATCCAGAAATGTCTTTCCTTTCTCAAAAAAGGTCGCTCTCCTCCAATGAGCCTCACCAGGGCAGTGAGAGCAAGTGGAGTTCTGTGGATGGGGTTTCATGTTTACTGGGTACATTCTAGCCTCACCCGCCTTTTCCCACATGGGACCATAATAACCACTTTGCCTGTTGGACTCAGGACCAAATGGCCTTTGAAGTACAAAAGAGATATGTCATGAGTCTTTTTAAAATATCCTCTTGCAAACCTTGGTTTATCATAAACAGATACGGTTTACCTAAGGCAATGCATTCTTCACCATTTCTATTTTAAGCATCGAACAGAAAATTTTAAGTAATGGTGAGAGAATACTCTTGTTGTTGCTGAGGCCTATCTTTACACACCTGAAACACAAAGTTCTGGAGGCTGCTGGGCTGGAGTTGGTGGGTGGAGGCAGTAAATGTTATTATACAAAACCCAGAGGGGCACAGTAACGATAATTTCAACAATACTTAAACCTGATTTCCAAGCGCCCAATAACTGGCCTTATGTTAAATACCGATACGGTTAAACAAATTATTCTAACCTAAGCCTAGAATCATGTACTAAAAATCATAAGTTTGGACTTCATAAAAATGTACATTGAGATTGCAAGTCTGTTATTTAGTATAAACAACCTTATATGAGACCTTTACCTTCTGGGCTCAGTGTACGTCAACCTCAGGTCTCATTTTACCCCGCCTATAAAATGGGAATTATTGAGGTTTTAAGGGATGATATGAATCATATCTCTTTAATCAATTCATCCCTAAGTGTAGAACCAATTGATCACAGAAGGGCAGAGAACAAAATACAAATTTATCTTGATATTGTGGGTTTGGAGAAAGAGCCTCAGTATAACACGTCCGACTAGAGCTGTCCCCTGGATGATGATTAGAACTGTGAGTCTGGAGCTCAGAGGAGAATCTGGGCTGGAGATAAGACCAGTTGTGGAAATCATCGGTTTATGTCTTGTAATTGAAGCCATCAGAGGAGGTGAGGTCATACAGAGGTTGCCCAGACTGAAAAAATAAAATGCAAAGGTAAAGATGGGTAGAGCAGAGGACATGGGCAGGAGCATGAGTCACGGACAGGTCAAAAGGACATGGTCCCTTGTGACAAGTTTGGGTTGGGAGATGCTAGTCCAAAGCAAACCTACTTCTCCTGTTCAGTTTGCTGTGGCTCTCATTAGACCCAGGGGCAAGATCAGTAACTGTCCAGCTTTTAGAGGGTTGAGGCATGGTTTGGGGTATCCTCGTATGTGCACATCTCAGGCTGCGGTAGAACCTCACTATAGTGCTGACACTTCCAAGGTACTGTATAAGAACTATTCCTATCCCTTTCACCTCACCTCAAAAATTCTAGTGCAGAAACTCTCTTTAAATTGCCATATTTGGGGATGCCTGGGTGGCTCAGTCTGTTAAGCATCTGACTTCGGTTCAGGTCATGATCTCATGATCTCATGGTTTGTGAGTTCAAGCCTTGTATCAGGCTCTGGAGCCTGCTGGGTACATTCCAGGCTCCATTCATGGAGCCTGCTTGGGATCCTCTCTCTCCCTCTCTCTTTCTGCCCCTTCCCTGCTTGTGCTCTCTTTCTCAAAAGTAAACATAAAAAAAAAAAAAAAAGAGTCACTAAAAACCAGTACCCCATTTGAATTGTCTACTCTTGCATCGGGGAAGTTACTTCTCATCAAATTCCTTCCATTTCCCACAGAGAAAACAGGTTCCTTTACTCACGTGTGTCTCTTCAACCACTCTTAGCTCCTTCTTCGATTTCCTGAGGGGAAAAAAAAGAAAGCCTGTTTGTTTGGATTTTGTTATGCAAGCAAATGATATCAGTTCTGACATCAGTCTCCCAGGAAAAGTCTTTTGTTAGACATGGGTCCTGATATTCCTTCTAGAGGAGAAGTTCCCCAGAGTATGCATGTATCCTTCCAACCAGAAATTAAGCTCATCCAACTGAACCATGGGAGTTATGTCACCGGAGGTCCAGGATTGCTCTGGCATGTCAGAGGTTCTTCCTTTACATGGCTTATGTACTGCTCAACTCTAGGGCGATTCATTTTCATTACAGTGTATGTGATTATCACCTTATGGAGGTTAAGCAAATGGCATCTCCTAAAGTTGAACAGAGCACGATCTATGCAACCGTATACAGAAGTTCTAAACCCAACACAAGATCCTTTTCTTGCTTTCAATGAAGCCAACCAGATACCAGGATTCATCTAGCATTCCTACTCAGTGCAGGTAGCTTTTTACCTTCAGAAGACAAACATCATTTCCTATTCCATGGATAAGGCCACTAAGATCTAGTCAGAGGGAAGAAATTAGCTGAGATTCTTCCACCCACTGAATTTTAGCTAGAGTTAAAGAGATCTGTTTTCTTGCAGCAGCCTGGGTTGATAGTTTTCAGAGCATTGATCAATCCTTTGTCCTTGCTAGTAAAGCCTCTTAAAGCCTTACAGTTGAATCTGGGCATGAGAAGTATCCAGCTAAGTGGCTCACTTTTATGTTCTTAGCTCTTCTCCTCTAGCTGCCTAGAGGTGATGGTAATCACTCCCCCTTCACTCAGTCTCTAGAAAAGATATAGAGGAGCTGGCATGCCTCTGAGGTTGAGTGACTAAAAGGAAGGAAGAAAGAGTACACAAAAGAATATAAAGAGGAATAGAGAGGAAAGGACAGCTGGTGTAGGAGAAAAACCTGAATCGCCTTATCCCAGTAATGACTGAAAGATTCACTGAAATCCTAGACAGCCCCTCCCTAGCTGCCTTCACCTGGTGTGGGTTTTCCTCCAAATACCTTCGTTCTTGGACTCCCAGAATATGTTGATCTCTGAAATGTATCTCAACATTTCTGACTTCCATCCCCCTTTTGTATATGTACCAGTTGATTCTAACCATGTTTGGCATTCCCACATGTATCCTGGGCTGTCTGGACCACCAAGAGAGGGTTGAGGTTAAGAATAGAAAAAAGGTTTTTATCTTGCAGCCTGATTGTGAATGTGTGTTAGTGCCTCCCTAGAGTACTAACTACTCTGACCAGAATTCAGATGCTTTATCTAGGATGGTTTATTTCTAGATTCCAAAGCAAAATGCATTTCTTAACCCTTAGTGGAACCATGTTGGTAGTAAGCCAATCATATTTAGATCCAGTAATGGCCATTATCTGTTTGAGTGACTTTAAAATTCTCATTGAGGAAATGCATGGCTCTTGACTAGTTGAGACAGTCAAGACCTGTATTGGAGGAAGGAATTCAGCTTAACTACTGTGGTACTTAAAACTGCCTAGAGCCACTGGTGTAGAGAGTATGATGAAAGGACACTCTTCCTCCTCAAGGAACTCTCTTAAGTTTGTTTGTTTATTTTGAGAGAGAGATGAGACAGAGCTCACGAGTGGAGGAGGGGCAGAGAGCAGGAGACAGAGAATCAGAAGCAGGATCCACACTGTCAGTGCAGAACCCAACTTGGGGCTCGAACCCACAAACCGTGAGATCGTGACCTGAGCCAAAGTCAAGAGCTGGATGCTTAACTGACTGAGCCACTCAGGTGCCCCAAGGAACTCTTCATCTAACAGGGTAGATAGGTATGTAAATATACAGTGACAACAGGGTCATAAGAGCTATGGTGCAGTAGACACCCAGATCAGTTGTTCCTATAGTCTAGGAACTGAGTCACAAAACCTGGGAACAAGGCTTTGTAAGACAGGAAAGATTATGCCATAGAGAAAGAAAGGGAAAGGCACATGGGACATTCCGAAGAAAATTCTAGAAACAAGTCAAATGCATGGTGTATGGCTGGAATGTAGGCAGCATGGCAGATTGTGTTGGGAACTCAGGCTTGAGGCCAGACTGTGGAGGTCATGGTTTACCAAGTTAGGGAATGACGAACAAAGGAAGAATGTTTCAACAGGAGTGCTTGGCCCACATGTGTGCTTTGGAAAGTTTACTCTGTAGAGTAAAGATTGACTAAAAGAGGTGTGTCTGGAAGCAGGGAGGAAGCTTAGGAAGCTGTGGTGGTGTTCTAAGCAATAAATGATGGTGGTGTGAAGGAAGGTCATACTGGTAGAGGCAGAGAGGAGACGACAGACAGAGTATTAGGAAATTGACTCCAGGGGCCATTTTGATGATTAGCAGATGTGCAGAGTTTCGTGATGAGGGACCCCGTGAAGAGGATGAACAATGCGTCAGTTCTCTGAAGGAGGAAAAAGGGAAGGAAGAGCAACTGTAGAGACAGGAGCATGAGGTCGGAGCCCACTCCACCCCAGCGCTTCCTCCTCAGACCCTAAGGTACGAGCGGCGTGGAGAGGCTTTGCTGGGGGAGCAGGAAGCTCCCGACATCGGCAGGCCTTCCCGGTAAAGGAGGCTTCTTTCCTTAGGAATAATGTCCTAGATGCAGCTTTTAAGCCATTCCAAAGCCTGTAAAAGGAAAAGGGAGGGGAGAACTCTGAAAATTCAAACAAAACTGCCTAAATAGTGCTACTAATAACAATATCTAAATAATTGAAAATAATATCTATTGATAGTTTAAATGTCTAAACAGTATGTTTATCCAGTGCTACTATCACCATTAATAATAATAATATTTATTTATTTATTTATTTATTAACGTTTATTTATTTTTGAGACAGAGAGAGACAGAGCATGAACGGGGGAGGGGCAGAGAGAGAGAGGGAGACACAGAATCAGAAGCAGGCTCCAGGCTCTGAGCCATCAGCCCAGAGCCCGACGCGGGGCTCGAACTCACGGACCGTGAGATCGTGACCTGAGCTGAAGTCGGACGCTTAACCGACTGAGCCACCCAGGCGCCCCAATAATAATAATAATATCTAATGATAGTCTTTTCCTTCTACACCTTTTTTGCCCCTTTCCCAGGACCAGGTGCAAACATAGTGTTTTCACCTTGTAATCATCCCAATGGTACTTTGTACTGCTTTCCGGTCATATCAGTCTCCCCCTTTAGATTATGGCTGTCTCAAAACTTTTAGGAAAATATACATGTATCAGTATCTAAAAAAAAAAAAAAAAAAAAAGAAACCTCCATGATCACATGCTTCCCCAAATACTCGTACATTCGTTTTTTTAAAAATAAATAACATTCATGTCTACCTTGTTAACTTACTGTATAATTTGTTGTATGTGTTATAAATTATATATCAAATAAAAACCTTGCGATCTGTGTGTGTGGCTCCTGCACCAGACCAAATATGAATCTCCCCTAGTTAATTTGTCTGAGGGGTGGGCATGGCCTTCTAGGATTCAGGGGCTTCCCTGGTCCCCCCCCCCTTCATAGGCTGGGCAGGGAGTGGGATTAGAGACCCAGCCCTGGGTTACTCTTCCCCTTTGAGAAGAAAGGATATACTTCCTGTCCCACATGATTCCATCTTCACACCTGAAAGCTTTCCCTGCAAGGGAAGGTGTCCGCTAGAAGGGCCATACTTCCCACTTGAAAGTTAAAAACGTAGGCATCTCTGTTTCTTAATCAGGAAAACTTTACACTTTTGGATTTAGGGGGAACTGAAGATCTTTCTGAATTGCATACAGGAACATATGTGATTTCCATTCTCTGTTCTCCCTGAGACCTGGTTCACGTATTAAAATAGATAGGGACATTTGCACGACAGCCTAAGCACATTCCTCTGCATCAGACGTCCCTGGTTTAAATCCTGCTCTGTAACATCTATGCTACCTTAAGAAAGTAGCTTAATCCTTTGCACCCATTTCTAAAAATAGAAAATTACTACTCTCCTGATAGAGTCTGGTGGGGATTAAATCCGAGAACAAGGACAAGCATCGAATACAGTTCTCTGACATATAATAGGCATGTGGCAATCAACACCAGGAGCTACTCCAAGTCATAAGCGGCTTCCATGGTGCTGCAGAGGCTGCCTCCAGAAAGGTGAGTGTCATATCCTTTAGGAAATGTGTAACTGTGAACCTTGGTAAATGTAATTATGTGAGGCACGCAGGAGAGTTGGAGAGTAAGTCGAAGTTTAAACAGCCAAATTGCTTGAACTCTGGCATTGCCAGTGGTTCTAGGGGGGGACACATCCATGCTGGGGGGCAGTTAGTTGGGAAACACATACCGAGGGTGCCCCCAAAGTCATCGCAAGGCGAGGGTGCTTCAGCTCTCACGCCTGGCAGTCTGTTGATAACAGTGATGTTTTATCAGTGTGGGCTCAGTTTTTCCTTTGGTTAAACTTCCCCTTTACCACATTGAGCAAAGCCATTGTCCTCAGAATGAAGAGTTATGTGGTGGGGAAACCACTTCTTCAGGGGAGTTGATTGTGGCCAACTTATTCCTGCACCCAAAGCAAAGCCAGAGGGTCCCTCTGAAGAAAGAAATAGTTCTCATGAATCATGAATCATATTTTCAGTGTGCTAAGGGCAGTTGGCTGAGGGAAGATGCCTGTTCTTTTCACTACAGGATGCCAAAGCTCATAACTCTTTCTGAGGCCATGGGGTCTGTGTGTCCTGTGGGGCCATTCAGAAGCAGGGAGATCAGCGGGGCCTCAGCCTTGTGGTTTGTGGCCTCTGTTTGGAGTGCCTACAGTTTGGATCCACTCAAAGATCAGACTAATAAACCTCAGGCAACCGAGGGCCCTGACCCATCAATTTCATTAACCATCTCAGAGCTTTGGGCAGTAAGAAGAAAGAAAAGTCCTCATTTTTTCTAATGCCTTCTCATGCTCTATGCATTTAGAGAAAAATCCTTGCTCGTTTCGATAACATTTTCCTGAGACCTGTGGTCTAAAGGTTGTTCTGTATGAACACAGATACCATCCACCTTATAGGGTTGACCCAGGGCAGAGATTGTGTTGGTTTTAAACTCTGAGTGCAAGTGTGTGCTCAGGGCATCCAGCATATCACTGTTCCCCTAAAAGTGGGACACCACATATCTTAGTGGTTGAGAGGACAATCTTACGATTCAAACAGACCGAGGTTCAGTTTCTGGCCCCATCACTTATAGAAGATAAGATAATTCATTTCTCTAACTCCAGATTTATTTACTTATAAAGTAGAAATGATAACGAGGATCTGGCTAGCTCATAAAACTATAATGAACATTTCATGAAATAAATTCTTGAGAAAGAGCACAATTTGGGGCATATAATGAGACTCAAATACCGGTTTATATGTTAACCTTGAGCCCCACACCTTGAGAACAAAGCTCAGTCTTACTTGTGCTGATAAACTGAATTGTGTCTATAGGACAGAGTCCAAGCTCATAGGACACCCCAAGCCATGTCTGCCGATGGAGAAATATGGGTTTTTCCAGCCTATGTAAGACTCTAGGAGACTCAATGGCAACCATTTTATCCAACTGTAGAGTTTAATCTATTCAAGTATTCTGCCGTTCAGTCAGGAAGTTTTCTCCAACTTCCTGAGCCAAGTATCTCTCAGCTGGGACTCATAGCCCCTGAATTTCTCTCCTTCAGAGAACTTTCTTTGTCACAATCCCATCTTTACATTTGTAATGTTTGTTTGACTATTAACCAGCCCGCTCTTCCCAGGCTCTGAGCTCCATGAGTGCAGGGACCTACAGTTATACATATTTATCCCCTAGCACAGAACCAGAAAATAACAACTCCATTGTTGGAGCAAATGTTGAGACACTGAAATTTCTGATCACCAATTACAATGCGTCGAGGAGTTTTTCCCCATAACATCATCAAGCCATGCTCAGGACACCAGGTGAGTGTCCTACAATTCAACACAATGTTGACACTATCCACCTGGAGATAGTGTCAGATCCCACGGGTTAAGGGCTCAGTCCTACAAGCTATCCCTACCATCCCCCATCGCCCACTTCCGATACCAGAATCAAGCCCGGGTCATTATCTGTGCTTCTGACCAACTTGCTATAGATCGGAGGTTCCCACAATCCCCCACTTTGGGTTTGTTTAGTTTGCTAGAGTGGCTGGCAGAAGTCAGAGAAACATTTTACCTATGAACTTACTGGTTTATGATAAAAGGTTACATAATTCAAGAACGGCCAGGTGGAGGAGATGCACAGGGCCAGGTATGTAGGAAGGGTGCAAGAGTTTCCACACCCTCTCTGAGCACTTCGCTGTCTCCAAATCTTCATGTGCTCACCGAACCAGAAGCTCTCTGAACCCTGTCCTTTCAAGGTTTTGTGAAAGCTTCATTACATAGACATGATTGATTCAATCCTTGGCCATTAATGATTGAACTCAATCTCCACTCTCTTCCCTCCTCCCCAGAGGTCAGGGGGTGGGGCTGAAAGTTCCAACCCTCTATTCAGGTGGGTTTCCCTGGCAACCAGCTCCCATCTTTCATGCTTTCCAAAAAATCACATCTTTAACATAAACCCTGCTGCTCTGGAAAGGAACTTGTGACTAATAAGACACCCATTTCACCTTTGTGACTCTGAAGGACTCAGAAACTAAGGACAAGAGACCAAATATTATAACAAAGATATGCCCATTGCTTTTATTGCTATGGAAATTCCAAGGGTCTTGGGAATTGTAAGCCGGGAAAGGTGGACAAAGACCAAATATACATTTCCTATGAATTACAATATTGCAGACACCGTCAGCTCTGAACACCTCTACTGTGAACTATTTCTAACCAATTGACTCCTTACACCTGTAGATTAGTCTTCCTTGGAAAATGAGTCCACCTGTTTCCTTCCTGACATTGAAAAATCTGCTTTTTTTTTCTTTTTTCTACTTCCCATCTTTCATTTCTGCCCTGCCCTTTTCTGGAATGAACAACTAAGACTCTAGGAAAATCAGACAATGGTCTGTGTATGTTATTCTGAGTGCCCCATCCTTCCCCACCCTATTGCCTTTGTTCTTAATCCTTCCATTGCCTGAACTGCTTTCCCATACCCCACATCCACCTGTCTGATTAATATCAATCCATCAGGTTGAGCTCAAGTATCCCCTTTTCCCATGAAATTGTCCGTGACTATCGCCAAAGGGAAATCCTTGGATCTCTCATAGTACATTCTGCACCTCTTTCTTTTCCTTAACATTCTAGCTATAGTAGAGTTACTTACACCTACAGTTAAGCAGAATATATTGACCATAGGCTTTGATGAAGTCTCCTCCAACTGAAATACTAACAAAGGAAAAAAAAACAAGTATAAACCCACAATGACAAAGGGAACAAGAATGGAAATATTAAGCAGATAATAGATTTCCACAAGTTTTTTTAGATAAAAATAGAACAAAAAAGGTACACAGAAGAGGAAGATCATCTCTCTGTTCTTGTAGGGGCATAAATCTGATTCACCATGGCTCCGCCCTCATGAGCTAGGTACCTCCCAAAGCCTCCCCCTCCAAATACCATCACATCAGGGATTCAACATATGGGTTTTGGGGGACACAAACATTGGCCCACGATGCAAAACATTTTTGGGTTTTAAAAGTAATGTGGATGTTGAGAAACTTAACAGAAGACCATAGGGTAAGGGGAGGGGAAAAAAAATAGTTACAAACACAAAGGGAGGGAGGCAAACCACAAGAGACTCTTAAATACAGAGAACAAACTGAGGGCTGATAGGGGCTGGTGGGGGAGAGGGGAAAATGGGACATGGGCATTGAGGAGGGCACTTGTTGGGATGAGCTCTCAGTGTTGTATATAAGCCAATTTGACAATAAATTATGCTTAAAAAAATAACATTAATAGACATTCAATACATTTTCTAGAGCCTGGCAATGATTGAAGAGAGTTGAAAAACTGGACTCGTGAAAAATCAGTACAATTATTAAGACCAGATTAAAAAAATGTACAAGGGAATATTATCACAGTGCATCACTTGGGCTTATAATAAGCAATGCTCACTTAGTCATAACAATGTAAAAAATCACTTCTGATGTTGCTAAAATTTTAATACTACTCTATTAGAAGGGTAGAGCAGCATTTGGTAAACTTTTAAATATTTTAGGTTTTATGGGCTATATATCATCTGGTATGGTTTGTGCAATGGCTTCTTCTAAGGCCCCACACCATCTTCCCAGTGTGGACCAGCAATGTGGTTTCACACTCATCTGAGACTTCTGGCTTGTCTCAGCCCATCGTGGTACCTCTGACTCCTTCAAGAGTTGGGATCAGAATGGCATTGGGTCCCAGGATGGCATTGCACTAACAATAGTGACAGGGCCAGGGTTATGCATCTAAGTTGGCCCCATGGAAGTTTTATGGTTTGAGAAGAGGCTTTCTCTCTCTCCTGTGGGTATGGACAAGACAGTGAATAACCCCCTTTACTTTACTACTGGCCACAATTGTGAGCCAACAAAGGCTTCAGGTTGAAATAGAGGCTGTAGTTGGTATAACAGAGAACTGCATCCTCAGTGACATATTTAAGCAGCTGAATAAACCAAACCTGGTTCCCACCCACCTCTTAGGTTTCCTCCTCCAGATTTCAAGTGTCCTGATGTCTCCCAGTAATCTCTGCGTTTCCAGTGTCCAGCATTCCTGTTCTGTTGCCTTTGTTAAATAAATGCATGACTATACCTACAGGAACAAAATGGAGAAATGGTAACATTAATTCAGAAGCACAGAGAATGCAATTTAAGCCAGGGCACCACCCCTCCACCCCCAGCATAGGACACACTGGAGGGCTGGTTCTCTACTGAGCTCCTTCCAGCTTCTGTCTCCAACCATCGCCAGCTCTGAGTTGGAAGACTTGACCTCTCTCCTTCAGTCCCCAGACCCAACTTGCCCCATGACAAAGAGCTGAATGAATTGGCTAAGCAGCCCCAAGTGAATATGAGAAGGCACTTGTCCCTTTTCTGCTCTATAAACTCAATTTTTTTTTTTACTGGAAATATCTTAGGACCAAAAGAAGCCTTGAAATAAAAAATCTTTTAGTTTGATCGAGAGTTATCCTCAATAATAGGTATTTTGGTTCCATTCTTGCTGCTGTTTGCTTCATAGGAGCCTCTGACTCATTTCCTCTTCATGCCCAGGCTGAGCAAGAATAGGGATCTTACTTTCCTGTCCTGGACAAGGTTCCTCCCATCCTCAGTGGTCTGCCCCCTGAGTCTCTCTTCTACAGTCCACAGCTCAGCAAATGGATGAGATGGCCCCTGATAGAAATCGCCCCAAATAGGATTTCTATTCAGAAGAATGATTTTTTATTTGGCCCTTTCAATGCTGGGCAAGCTTTCTGGTAAAAGGACAGGATTGTTCTCAGTCAGTCAGTTATCCTGAGCTGTAGATAGAAACTGCATTATTCCATGGCATAGCTCCAGGTGAGAAGCTGGTGAGAGGAAAACTCTGGGAAGTCCAGGGCCCACATCTATGCTCACAGCCCAGAAGCTGAGAAAGCTCTGAGTGCCGGCCAGGATCAGCAGTATCCCTGGGGAAATGATTCTCTGTTCAGTGACTGCACAGATCTCCAAGGGGTATTTGTAATGAAGAAATGCAGTCTGATATGGGCTGGACGGATAGCTGGAATTCGGGTGCATAAAGAGATGAGAGGGCACAATCTAATTTTATTCTGGAAATGTTCCTACTGATGATTCACTTTCCAAAGATTTCACCTTGGAAAAAATTTGTGGCCTATTCGTGTTTGTTTCCAAGATGAGCATTATAATAATATTGTTCTGCATGAACACTGGGTGTTATGGACTGAATTGTGTCTCCCTCTAAATTCATGCGTCGAATCCCTAGCACTCCTTGTGACTGTATTCAGAAACAGGGCTTTTAGGAGGCAATTAAGATTAAATGAGATCATAATGGTGGGGCCCTAAACCAACAGGATTGGCATCCGTATCACAAAAGGAGAGACACAAGGTTGTGTGCATATCAAGGGAAGGCCATGTGAGGACACAAAAAGGAGAGAGACTTCACCAGAAACCAACCCTGCTGACACCTTGATCTTGGACGTCCAGCCTCCAGAACTATGAGGAAATAAATTTCTGTGATTTAGGCCACCCAGCCTGTGGTATATTGTTCTGGAAGCTCTAGTTCACTAATATACATGGGAGATCAACATTTACAGAGTTGATTCCTGAACATGATCATTTCAATCTGTTCCTTCCAACAGTCCTGAAAGAACGATATTCTTAGTGTTGTAATCCCAATTGTACCAGTGAGACAGCTGAACCTGAAAGATCAATGCAGAGACTCTGATAGTAAATGAAGACCTCTTCTAGAAGATGATAGTGAGTGAAAAGTGCTCAGAGATCCTCCTTTATCACTACTTCACCTGCAAATAGCTTCGCCATTGGCTACCCCAGTACCTGCACTCCTCCCATGACAGCTACCCATTGGGATGAAGACACTGTAACTCTGCAAGGCCTCTAGGAAAGTTCAAGTGCCTTACCTAACTGAGCACAAGCACAAGTATACTCAGCTCCCTCTAACAGACAGACCTGCTTTCATTTAGCGGCACTGTCTTGACAAGCTGAGCTAAAAGCAGATGCCATGATGGCTGCTACCGCAGGTGAAGGGAACCTAGGAAAAAGATGGTAGGGGAAGAATTTAGGGATGGTTCAGCTAGGAGGCCAAGGAAGAAGATGGAGAAGGCACCAGACTCACTCACGGGTCCCGATGAGGGAAGACGTACAGTTGACATCCTCAACACAATGGACAATAACAGATTTTCTGAAAGTATGTACGTAAGAGCAATTCTTGGAATGCATAGGGCTTCAATCATTATTTGATAAGAAGTGAATGGTTTCTACAGTGGGCCCTGAAAAGTCTGTGTCCTTTAAGACTAAGACCTTTCAGTAATAGATTTGTGGTATTTTGCCGGTTTTGCTTTATTTGCTCTAAACAGCACATATAAAAAAAACAAACAAAAAAAAAAAAAAAAACACTTTTTCAGACCTGTTCTCATTTGAACCTCACAACAATCTTGTAGCATAGGTGTGATTAACTCTGTTTCCGGGTAAGGAAAGGGACATCCAAGACAGAAAACTAATTCCTCAATTCCCCAGGGTCTGTTAGACGTAGCACCAGATTTTGAACCCAGGTCCCTGACTCCTTTCCTGTGCCAGTCTCCCTTCTTTCTTTATGTGGAAATCCTTTAATGGATGAAGGTAACTACAGAAGATGAGTGTTCCCATACTTCTGTTCTTACCATATGACAACATGTAGTTCCTTCCTGGTGTCCCTTCAGCCTTGGAGTGAGGGGCACCATGTGCTAGGGCTAGGAGCTGAGCTAATCTGCAGCCAGGATATGCACTATTTATGGCCAGCATCTGACCTGATTGGCCGTAGTTCATACCCTGTGTACTCATTGCTAAGTGAATTACATGCCATGGTGATCCAGGCAGGAGAAGGAAGGGTCCTGCCTTCCTAGGTCAGTGAGGAGAATGTGGCCTGACCAGGGTCCTTAGCATGGTGTTCTCAGGCTTTATGGTCTGGTCCCAGCTGCCTCGTCTCTCTACCACCTTCCCACACTCTCCTTTTTGCCACACGGAGCTGAACCCTTTATGAGAGATTTACCCCACAGCTCTGGAGATGGGAAGTGTGGAATGAGACTCATTGGCTAAAGTCAGGGTGTATTCCTTCTGCCAAGTCTCTTCTGCCATGTAAAGATAACACATTCACAGGTTTCAGAGATTAGAACATGGTCATCTTTGGGGAAAACATTACTCAGCCCATCACGAAGGGTCAGAGGTTAATGCGATATGTAATCTAGAGCCTGGAAGAGACTGTATGTAAGAGATATCCTCTGGAAGTCATGGGTTTTGATGAAATAATGGAAGCCATGTGGGTAAGCAAGATAATCTAGAGGGAGAGTATAGAGTAATAAAGTTAAAGAGATGCCAGCCGAGCATTATGGTCCCCTACATTGGTAAAGATCATGGAGGAAGAGAAGCCAGCAAGGAGGGCCGAGGAGTTGAGTTGGGTTTCTTCCTCTGAGACTTCTCAGGGGCTGCTTTCTACTCAGGGCCCCGACTTCCCAGTGACTAGGCTCCTGACTGCTCACACTCAGAACCCATGGCCAGTCTGCCTACAGAGAGCTCTGCCAGGGACCCCACCACAGTTCTGCCTTGCTGTCCATCTCTTGCCTTAACTTGTCTTTCTCTCAGGCCCAGCCACAGCACCACAAACCTACCCATACCTCCTGTTCCAAACACTCAGGTTCTTCAGCCCCTGAGTGAATGCTGAGCCACCCCAGCCCAGATTTTCCAGCCTGTCACATCTACTGGTTTTTGAATCTTAGTTCTCACATTGACACCGAAGTCTTTGGAAAAAAAACCATGAACTGGGGCCATCGGGGACTACCCTGCCAGCCCTGGAAATACCAGAAGTTAAGGTAAGTGTCTCTTAGGGTTTTAGAGATGCAAGTTTATCAAAGGAAATCCTGCTTCTTGCTGTGGGGAGTCATGCAGGGAAACCTCTTGCCCAAGAAGTGACTCAGTCAGGAAATGTCAATAATTTCAAGAGTTGTAGATACATTCTCAGATGATAGGCTCACCCGGATCCATGAGGCAATATTTGAAGGCTAGGAAGAGTCCTAATCTTTAAGAGGAGGACCGCTCTGCAAACCGTTGTCGATGCACAAGGAGATTAGTACAGAAACTGACCATAAGCTTCCAGAAAATTTTATAGTAAATGATACAGCTGTGATATCAAAGTACACGATCATTTCCCGAGGAATGCATTTTTATCGTATTTTATAAAAGTATTGGTTCACAGCAGAGGTTTTAAAAATCGGGTCTTTATCATAGACAAGTTGAGAAGCACAGGTACAGAGAGCTAGGAGACCCACCTCTCAGAGGTTGACCCCTGTCAGAAGGAACACAAAAGTGATTTGTCCTCTGTGTCTGGGGTGGAGAGGGGTAAGAAGAGTTAGCAAGGATCCTTCTAGTTTTATAATCCAAACCTTAAGAGTTTACTTGGCTGGAGGCCAGCTTCGGATTCATGGCAAACTGATTCTTGGCAAGTGGTAGCCCTCATTACATCCCTTTTATTTCAGCAGGGAGAAAAAAGCAAAAGCACCCTTCTATAGGGTGTTTGGGAAGGAGGCACCAGCCATTGTTACTACTATTTATTGAGTGGCGGAGCCAGCATTGGAATCCCACCTGCCTCTGGGCCTTTGCACATGTTGTTCCTCCTGCCTGGCCTTCCTCAGCTATCTACCATCACAGTGATAACTGTTTCACTTCCTTCAAGTGAAGCTCATGTATGTAACCCTCCAGGTGCCTGTCCTGCTTCTCCCCTCCACTCATTCAAGTTCTTTATTGCTCCCTACGCTTCTCTTTCATGGCAATACTAACAGAACTAACTGTGCAATCAATTGTTTAATTTCTACCTTTTCAAAAATTGTGAGTTTCCCGGGGGGAAAAGACGTAATCTCTCCTCCTCATTCTGCCATCCTCATTGCCTAGTACGGTTTGGCACACGGTAGGTGTTTCACATGTATATAGAGCAAAAGAATGAGTGAATAAATAAACAAATGAATGGATGGATAGATAACAGCTTCTTCCCTGTCGTTGGAAAGATGGTCTATTCTCCCACTTTTCTGTTTTCTGTCTCTGTCAGCCATTAATCCTGACTTTGTCAACACTGCAAGAAAATAGTCAATAGGCTAAAGATGCTAATTCCCCCCTAGCCGAGCCTTCTACTGTGCTGACATGGAAAACCTCAGATGGGTCCCCCACCCCTGCGTTTTTCCCCCCGGAGCAGTTCCTGGAGGGTAAGCAGGCATCATAATCATTTGCTATCATAAAGTAAATTTGCAAACCTTTGTAATGTACCATTCCAATTTCCTTTGAAAAACATAGACCCAGATAGTCTTTAAATCCTGAACAATGTTTTGTTTCATTTTGCAGATATTTAAGAAATGTGCAGCAGGAATTGTTAATAATAGAAGGAAGAGAGTGGCTTCTTGTGTAAACCCCAGAGTGCTTTGCTTGTGCGTGCATGCATTTACCACCGTTAATGATAATAGGAGTGAGGCGCATAATGGTTGTTCCTGTAAATCTATCCAGAGAATAATATACCCCTTAATTTAAAATAGCTGATAAAGTGTGAATAAAGGCCTCCCGTCTTTACCACTTCTCATTTCTATTAAGAAAGGAATCACATAACATTTTAGGGCTCTAAACTAATTAACTGTGCATATGGATTTGGAGGGCACATGCATAATAGGTTATTCCTGAATCTGCATTCAGAAGAGGCTGGAGCCCAGGGGCCAGGAACCCCGAACGCAACTGAACTTCAGGGTGCTGGCTCTGACTGGAGGGCGCTGTCTGCTCTCCTCTTGGCAAAGGAGGGGAATTGCTAAGTCAGCAGTAGAAAGGGAAGGACGCAGGACTAAGGCAAACAAGATAACTAGAGAAAAGAGATTAAATCCTTTGAAAGATGTGAAGTGTCGTTGCCTTAAAAAAAACCTGACCGCATGCTGATCAGCCCTGACACACGATCCTAGGCGTGATCCTGTTACGTTCACCATGCTTCTCAGAGACCGTGGTATGAAAACCTGACTACGTTTTGGAAGCAGAAATGAGCAAAAAGGGAGAACAAAGAGATTTTCATTTAATCTAAACATATAAAGGATATACATGCTTTCTACTTGCTGTATCATTTTTTATGTATTATTCACCTACTTCCTGATGCTTACCAGAACCTTCTGGCTACTGTCGACCTTAGCTGATGTTCAGTCTTTAGCTGTGACATACAAAATTAACAAACGGGGGAGCCTGGGTGGCTCAGTCGGTTGAGCGTCCGACTTCAGCTCAGGTCACGATCTCACGGTCCGTGAGTTCGAGCCCCGCGTCGGGCTCTGGGCTGACGGCTCAGAGCCTGGAGCCTGCTTCCGATTCTGTGTCTCCCTCTCTCTCTGCCCCTTCCCCGTTCATGCTCTGTCTCTCTCTGTCTCTAAAATAAATAAAACGTTAAAAAAAAAATTTTTTTTTAAATTAACAAACAACATAAATATACGCTTTACCATTCTGATATAAATGGTGTAATTAGAGATTTTTCCTTACATTCCTCCTTAGAGAGATATTCACAATCAGCAAAAAAATAATTAAAACAATAATCTGATACATTTCCACGGTACAGCAAACGAAACCATTTCCGGAAAAGCCACTAATTCAAAACTAAAGAAATTATTTCATATGAACACTTAGTAAGCACTCAAGGAAGATGTGTTCAATTAAATAGAATTGAGTTGAAAATTCAAAGAAATCACTCATATTCAATTCAAAGTAGAGCTTTTCAAATGTTGGGAGTTGGAAGTTACTCTTGTATTCACAATCTCCATGTAGTTGGGGGGGCAAATGTATTTGTCTTCTGTTATTTCTTCCCTCTGTAATTAGATGAAGGTTATATAAACTTATTAAGACAGTCTCTTTTGACTTTTTAAATTATATGAGCACTATACGGCACACAGGCCTTTTTCAAGAGCAGAAATTTTAAAAAAACAAAAAACACAACACAACACAACACACACAGAAACGTTGCATTTCCAGCAGAGTCATGAGTACCAGAGCCGGCTTCAAGGAGGGCAGACGCTCTCACCACTCAGTGGCAGAATTGTATAATTTTGGCCCTTCAGTAGCTGCGCATCTGTGACTTTTCCTTCTCCCCGCCCCCACCTCAAATCCCTAACCCATTTAATTTTTTCTGTTGACATTCCAGATGTTCCCTGGATACTTCTTGATTTTAGGGCAAATGTAGTAAATCTGGAGTATTTATTTCCAGCTCGAAGGTGACTCACTTACTACCCCTGCTGAATATCTGGGTGCCTTTGCTACTCAATAGTTTAGATTAGGCAACATGTGACCCTAAGGCATGTCTGTAAAAATGTCCACGGAGCAAGAAGGAGACTCATAATACTGCTTTTTCAAAGTGCAATAAAACGCCCAAATCTACCAAGAGCTAGTGGGCCCTTGCACATGACAATTAAACATTAACAGGCCCCAGGGCCCTGGGAGCAGGGCCCTGCAACCCTTTGAAGCCCTGTTTGCCAATTAAACACCGGCTGACATTAGCGTCAAGGTGGCCGGGATCCAAAGCAGAGATAGGAACGTCAACCACTTCAGGGGCATTCATTAGCTCCCCAGACATTCCTGGCGTGGCCTGTTTCTTTACTATTGCCAAATCCACACCCTGCTCGGGAACTCTGGGGCTCTGAGAAAGTTTACTCAGATAAGCTTATTATGGAAATAGCACTTTGTCACCGTTTACTACTCGCTCCTTGTTCAATTATCTTTTATCTGTTCAGAGTATTTGCCAGCTCTCTCTCCAAGTTCCCCAGGATGAAGCCATTGGATTGAAAGCCCTCACTGGGGCTTCTGTGGGGGAAGGTGAGGGTACCACTCTGTGTCTGCCTTTCAGGTCCCAGAACGCCAGGCTCTCTCCAGAACTTTGGAAACAGCTAAGAGAGCTCAGATGACCCTGAAACAACACACGTTGGATCTGCATGGGTCCACTTATGAGTCGATTTTTCTTTTTTTTTATGAATACAGTCCAGTACTGTAAATGTATTTTCTCTTATGTTTTTCTGAATACCATTTTCTTTTCTCTAGCTTACTTTATTGTAAGAATGCAGCCTCTAAACACACATAACACACAAAATACTTGTTGATCAACTGTTCATGTTATCCGTAAGGCTTCCTGTCAATACAGGCTATTAGTAGTTAAGCTTTTGGGGAACCAAAAGTTATACATGAATTTCTGACTGTGTGGGAGGTCAGCGCCCCTCCCCACCTCCCCTGGGGTTCAAAGGTCAGCTGCACTAGAAAAAGATCTTGGAAATGTTGAATCACTATAGTGTATACCTGAAACCAATATAATACCGTATGTTAACTAACTGGAATTAAACTAAAAACTCAAGTGAAAAGAACAGAAGAGAAGAGAAGAGAAGAGGAGAAGAAATCTTATAAATCTTGTATTTTCTGATCATGGAAAGTGTCTCTACTGAGACAGAAACCTAGGAGCTCGATGGCCACACGGCCAGCGGAAATAGGGATGAAGTGTTATTCTGATTATAATAGCAAGTATTTATGGGGTGTTACCAGGGCTGCAGGGAATTTCACCCACTCCCCACCATCCCACATAGGAGAGATGTTTTCCCTCCTCACTCATCCATAGCTATGGAATCAACATAATTGAAATTTTTTACTGATAAGCCTTAGTCAAATTCCAACCCCTCCTCCCAATACCATTTTTCCTACTGAACCATCTGAGTTTACTCTGGGTGAGAATTGTCACTTTTGTATTCTAATGCCTTCAGACTTAGTAATTTCTCTACAGTGAACTCATCTCAGATGTCAAGATACAGGCTGCACTTTCACTGCTATGGTGGTTTTAAAATATAGCCACAGATTCTTTGATATTCCTCCCATCACGAGCCAGAGATTAAATCCCCTTGCCTTGAGTGTGGGCCATGCTTATTAACTGCTTAACAAACAGAATGTGGCTGAAATGATGGAGCGTGACTTCCAAGTGTACGTCATAAAAGTCATGGCAGCTACTTTTCTTGGTCTTTCTCCTGTATCGCTTGCTCAGGTGGAAGCCAGCTGCCATGTCATGAGGAGACTCAAGAAGCTCTATGGAGAGGTTCATGTGGTGAGAAACTGAGGCTGCCTGTCAATGGCCAGGAAAGAACCAAGGCCTTCTGCCAAAAGCCATGTGACTAAGCATAGACACAGATCCTACAGCTTTGGTTAAGCCTTGGGCCAGACCTATCCTAGTCAACAGCTGGACTATGACCTCATCTGAACCAGACCCCTCATCTGATCTGCTCCCGGATTCCTGACCTACAGATACTGTGAGATAACAAATATTGTTTAAGTCATTATTGAGGAAAATTAGCCACATCGCAACAGATAACTAATACACCTGCCTCAGCTCATTGCTGAGAAGTCGCTGAAAGATCACAGGGCAGAGTCAGGGGACCTGAATTCTACTATCTGCTTCATGATTTACAAATTGTGTGACCATGGAAAATCTACCTGTCTGCTATGAGCTTCGGATTCCTTTGAGAAAACTTTCCCTCCTTTTCTCTCGCAGTTGGTAAGAGCGTCAGATGAAGTATTTGGGGGAAATCAGAAGTTTTCTGGTATCATAACTACCTTTTTGTCATTCAGGTTTTCAGCTTCTCAAAACAGTCCGTCCCATCCATTCTCTCAACACAGTCTCAAACCACACACCGCATGAACACAAGGCAGCGACAGCATCCCCTTTCCTTCATCGGATGCCACGTCTTGTCCATGCCTGGGAGCACCAAAGTAGTGCCATGTTCAAAACAAAACTTAACTAGGAAGGTACCACATTGACTCCAACTGGGAAGACTGCTGTCACCAGACAGCCAGAGAACGAGATGACCACACATTTCCCGTGAAGAGGAAGAAGACGCAGAAAAGTCACCTGGCCTCATGCAAGTTGGCAGAGATCATTGGAAGGAAGGCAAAAGCTGACTGGTCTCTTAACTCTGACAGTTTCCTTAGCCTATTTGATATGGGCTGTCTTCAGTTTGTTAACTCGCCATTACCCAAAACACCCATCCCAGCTTCAAGCAGAATGTCAATTAACTAGAGATACATCAGCACCCGATATATGCACTCAAGAGGCACATGAAGCATTCACGTCAAAGCTCTGAGGAACGCTCCAGGCTGCGGATACTATCAACCCAGGTTCCACCCTTTTCTGTGGATGTAGCCCTCCATCATGCCTTCAAACTCCAGCCAGATTAATCATTCCCCCTCAAATGAGGCAACCTCACTTTTGCTCCTGATTAGAATGTCTTCTCCCTACACTAATTATGTAAAACAAATTATGTGTATGATATACTCAGTTAGTTGCCTACAGCACAGTGTCATTCTGGTCCTTGTTTCTAAAGGAACCCACATTATTTTCAAAAAGTGGCCCCCTCCCAAGCCCACCTCAACCCCACTCCAAGAATAAATCCTAATTGGTACAAGCCATTCAGGGTAATTTCCCTCCCATTGCCAAGGGTGGGTGTAGTATTGGGCATGTGACATAATTATGGTCAATGAGTTATAAGGAAACCTCTGCTGGGTGGAATTCTGGGAATTTTCTCCTTGCTCCTAAAAAGGAGGCAGAAAAAGAGAAGGTCCTGTTTTTCTTGGGGGTTTTGTCCCGCCTGGATTTGGCTCCTAGAACTACTGTGTCATCATGCTGCCATCCAAAGCTCAGAGGAAGACACGGCTGAGAGAAACCGCAGAGAGGCAGAGCTGGAGCCGGGGCACCAAGGCACAATGAGCCCACTCTTTTGAGGCATCTTTATTAGGATAGTTGCTTTGCTGTCAAAGGCAGTTAGAGTCAGGATGTTTTGCTCCAGATAAAGCAGGCTTCAGGGCCAGGGCAAACCCCACCTCTTCCAAGATGCCTTTAGTGATGTGTCCTCTCTTCATAGCTTTTCTCAAGAGTTTCAGTGCCACTGCCTGGGCAGGCAGCTCCATTGGTCATCATTGGACTCAGAGTTCCATGCCACCATCCACTTATTCAGCATTATACCCCCACTCACCATTACCATCGGCCACACTGAGAGTCTTAGAGTGTGGAGGTTATTGTCTGTGTTTCCTATGCCAGCACTCATCCTACAAGTGAGTGGATTCAATCAAGCCCAGAAGTTTCTGTTGAATCATCCCCTAAGCCAATGGTACCTACTGGCCTTACTGTTCTATAACTTAGGAAGGCATGCCAGTGTTTCGTCACATAAGTAACATTTGTTCTAAGATATTGTCATCTGCACCTATTTAGAGAAGTAGCTAGCACTTTTAAATCTTCTCCCGCCTATCCATCACCTCATTATGAATGGGTGAATCCAGTAGACAAAACCACTTACTTTCTTTTCAAAACCACGATTGGTTATTTGTTCTTAAATATGTGAACTGGAAATTATAAAACCTACTCAAATGTGGTGAGAATTGAACAAAAGAATGTATACAAAACCCTAGCTCAATGCATGGCATATAGTCAGAGATCAATGAATAGCAGGGGTTCTACAGAATGGTTGGCACCTGAATGGTACACATAGGCCAAATCTAGCCAAATCAATTGAAAAGGAGAACTGGTTCAAAGGGATTACTACTAAGCAATGAGTTATCCAGGCCTTTGCTAAGAACAGAGATTAATTATGCAGAGTGACCAAAGCTTTAACAGCAGACATGAAAAGCTGACATGTGTCATTGTCCTGATTCTTCATACTTCTAAGTGGAGGTTTTATCCTGTTATGATCAGGTAATATAATAAAATGCCTATAGCTTAGAAATCAAACTTTCTGTTCTATATAAAGGCCAGAATGAAAATATGTCACTGTTTTCCTATGGCTGAAAGCAATGACTTTCCCAAGCCTGGTTTGTACTCTTCCTTTTCCCAAGTAGAAATTTCCTTGAGCAAGGGAAGTCAAGAGAATGGCCCTAGTCAGATGAAACTCATCACTGTTAACCATAAGTGGTGCATTTTCTCCATCTTTAAAGTTTCAAAAGAGTGAGAACCCTTGGAAACCTCCTTTTTTTTTTTTTTTGGTCTAAATTAAAATTAGAAATTAGTGTTGGCATTGAATTCACTCCTGTGACCAGTGTTCCCCACTTTCTTCCCTCTCCTCCACCAAAAACAGGTTAATGATTACCCAGTTTTAAAGTGGAAAGAACTGTGTCTATGGATTATGGTTGGGAATGACGTGTCAGAGACCAATACTGGAGTTTTGGTTTGATTCCCACAAGATCTTGGCATTTCTCACAGAAAAAAAAAAAAAAGTTTTGGCTTCAGGTTGAACAAGCAACCCATAATCAGAGAAGACGAGGCATTACATTGGCCAAGGAGGCTTGGACAAGAGTGTGGAGACTCGCCTGAGCCTTGCGTGTGGTTTTTCACAGACTCTACACCACATATTTCTGGGTGCCTGGCCACACATTCTCAGGAAAGCCTCGTGAATTAAACTGTTGTGGCTCTGAGCTGCATTTTCCCTTCACAAGGCCAGTGTGACGTTTACTGTTTAATCACTAAGTTTAATGAATTTAGGAATGGGAGATCTCACAAGAAATGGAAACAAAATTAGAAACATTCTGAAATATTCATAAACTGTAGATATTTCTTTTTAGCTATATTACTCTGAATGTTTTACAGGAGTGAATTAGTCACTGCAGGCTGAGAGAGAAGAGAGAAAAGATGTTAGTGTTTCTTCCCATTGAGTAATATTTAAATACACCGAAGATCCTTAAATATGTGTGTCTGCCAGCATACTTCTGAATCAGTTGTTCAGGGGACCACTTAAAAAAAATCTAAAGAATAAAAAACTATTAAGAACATACTGGACAAAAATATCTGGAGGCCCCGTGGAGGTAAAGTATGTATTCAATTTATAGACTCATCACACTTTATAACCAAATTGGGTAATACCTACAGCTGAGAAGGAATATTACAAAACCTCTTTCTATTATGGTGTTTCTTACCTTCTATTCTCAAAGAAAAGTATTGGGGGTAAGGATTAAACTTTATCACTGATAAGGGTTCATGAAAGAGTTTGATGAGTTTGAGTCTCAAGTGCACAATTCAGAACCTAGGAAATTCATGAATATTTTGTTCTTACTGTGATAATTTCGATCAACCGTCATGGCTCAAAACAAGACCCCTCTGGGAGACTTTCCTAAAACCATAATGTTAAATCTAACCCCATTTGTTACGTGCACCCCTGCTTCTCCGTGGGGTTGTGATGGTACTTTTATTGTATGCTGCTATCTGCTCCAAGGCGGTATCTTGTGCCCATTAAAATGTTCGTTGAGTCTTATACTGGTATCACAAATTTATGTTTTTAATGATTGTAGCTTTGGAAGGCTTAATATTTGGAAGAAAAAGTCCCCCACGTTCTTTTACTCAAAAACATCTTGAAACAGGGCACCTGGCTGGCTCAGTCGGTAGACCATGCTGCTCTTGATCTCGGGGTTGTGAATTCAAGCAGTTTGCAATTGGCTGCTGATTTTAACATTTGCTTTTTTCATGTGAAGGAACTTTTCTTCAGTTCCTAAATCATTGTCTCTCCCCATGAGCGCAAGTTAAGCTCCTTCTTGGACCACCACTCCAGGTCTTTTCTGTCCGCATTCACCATGTTTTGCTTTGGACATTTACACCACTCAGGGGGCAGCCTTCTTTGGCGAAGTCCCTTCTGCCACTTGTCTTTCATTTCCTAAGAATCAGACTCTCTTTCCAGATAGTAAATGGAAGCTTCTGATGAGGAAAGTAGAGAGCAGTAATGCTGAAAAAAAAAAAAAAAAGTCGCTGTTTTTGGAAGTGGGTTACCTCAAAAGATAGCATGAGAACAGGTGTGTAGAATTTCAGGGTGCAGCCGTTGAGGGTTCAAACCCTCATGGATGCAGCCCATGGGGAGAAGCATGGTGGTTCCCCATCTTCTCTCCAGGATAGTCACATTGATCTCTTTCAGGGGCAACGCCTGCCAACTACAAACCAAGATCCTCAATGTATCTGCTAGTGTTGTAGCTGCTGGAATTTCTTTCCAGAGTCTCATGGGAGTTCTACAGCCTTTTCAATGTGAGATTATGAAAGACTATGTGAGATACTATTAGGTGGCATTTTGAGCAGAAATTTTAAAATGATTTCTGGAACCATGAGTGGACCCCTTAGGTGGGCACTGGAGGGGGAGTTATACAGAGATTGGTTCTCAAATAACCAGTAGATGTTCTCCAAACAGCAGGCATTGATGAGAGACAAAGGAAAGAATGAAATCTCTAGAAACCTGGGGCTTGAACGTGGGAAGGGATGACAAGGAGACTGGCATCCCAAACAAATATTAAGCTCTGGGATTCTTCCAGTCAGGGACTAGAGTATAACCCCTACTGTTCTCTGAGACCTACCAGAAGCTCCTTTACAGACAGTAAATATACAGACTTGGTTGTGAGACAGAACGTCTATTTCATCAAAACTCTTGCAGCATCCGATCATTATAAAGCTATGTCCCTTGATAATACCATGTTGGCCCTCATCCCCTTCTGTCCTACAAAGAGTGCTTGGGCGTTATAACAGGGCCAGGCACAAAGAGATGTTATATTCTTTCCATTATATGTACTGCAAAAACTTGATGGTCGACTTGATTCAGAACAACAGTGAATTGTCTCATGGGGCCCTCTGGGGGGAAATTTATCCTTGTCTCATTTCTAGCACTTTTCCTGAGCAACTGATGTATGTTCATCAGGTGTGACTGAATGGTATAAGTGATCACACGTTTCGTTCCACTTGCTATAAGGCAATTCAGAGGCTAAACTGCAGGTCAACATAAGTGACCATGCAGGACATTAGAATTTGCAACTGGATATTAAGATTACTCTTCTACTTCTGCAAGGTTTGTTGTGTTAACAATCATGTGCCTTTAATGGTGTCTTATTTTTTTAACTTGTTCTATTATTCCATCTTTGTAAACTACCATAGATCTTTTGGGAAAGGGTCAAATATAAATAAGAATTGTCACATTTGTAGACCTCCACAATACAACCTCAACTATAACTGGAACTTAGTCGATGCCCAGAAACAACTTTATAAAAAAGAAAGAGAACATCTGAAAACATACAGACTCATGGATGTGCAGGTTTGTCCAAACACCCCTACTGGCATGACGCTCATCACTTCTAAATGACCAGCTCAGAGATTGAAGACTGCACTTTGTTTGCTGTGTGTGTGTGTGTGTGTGTGTGTGTGTGTGTGAAGAGCATAGACCCATGTCTGCCATATAGGAGTAAAGACCTGACAAATTTTGAAAGCAAAAGAGTCCTCTCCACATCAGAGCTCAAGTCTGCACAGCCAGGCCCTTTTGAAAGGAAGGCAACACCTAATAACACAGGCTGAACAGATGGACCATGCTAGGACGCTCATTCTCGAAGAATTTTGGAAGTTTTATCTAGAAAATCCTTTTTTTAAAGGATACAGAATTTCAATTTTAGAATTCAAATCTCCAGGAAAATAGAACAGGTGGGGAAAACCATTTTTAGTATCTATTCTCCTGTCTTCCTTTAGCCAGAAATAAGACAGTGTATTCCTTTGGCAAAATATAATGTTCAAGGTCTCTCTGTGGTGAGTGCAGCCATCCATGGACATTGGCCCATAAATGTGCACAAGTGAGAAACCTGCCAAAGAACACCAATCTCAGAAACTAAAAATAGAACTATCCTATGATCTAGCAATTACACTAGTAGACATTTACCCAAAGGATACAAAAATACAGATTCGAAGGGGTACATGCACCCCAGTGTTTATAGCAGCATTATCAACAACAGCCAAATTTTGTCACTGACTGACGAAAGGATAAAGAAAGTGCGGTATGTGTATATACAATGGAATATTACTCAGCCATAAAAAAGAATGAAATCTTCCCATTTGCAACGATGTGGATGGAATGCATTATGCTAAGCAAAATAAGTCAATCAGAGAAAGAGAAATACCATATGATTTCACTCATATGTGGAATATAAGAAACAAAACATATGAACGTATGGGAAGAGGGAGGCAAAAAGAGAAGAGAGAGAAACCACAAGAGGTTCTTAATGATAGAGAATAAACTATGGGTTGATGGAGGGAGGTGGGTAGGAGATGGGCTAGATGGGTCATGGGAATTAAAGAGGGCACTTGTGGTGAGCACTGGGTGTTGTATGTAAGAGATGAATCACTGAATTCTACTCTTGAAACCAATATTGCACTGTATGTTAACGAAAATTTAAAAAATAAAAAAAAATATCTATTATAAAAAGAATTCCACTCTCTATCTATCCGTTGGGTAGATAAAGTCATCAGAGTATAGTTGACCCCCTACCAAATGCCAGTTTAGGTACTCTAAGCTGTAAATAAAGATTTAGAAAAGATTGTATATGTGTTTGTATTTTTCCTCATTTTGTCTTTTGGAACCCTACAGGTTTTATATGAATTAACTGTAGATGGTAGGACGTGTTTGCAGATACAATCTATGCAGCATGATATAGAGGTTTTGAAAGCCATGGGCATGCTTGGGAGATACACTGTTCTGTCCCGGGTATATTAGTCATGGGAGCTAGAACTCTCTGCTATGAAATTAAACATAAGCACAAGTTAGCTCAACACAGCTACTGAATGAAGCACTAACAGGTAGTGGCCTAACAAAGTCAAAGGCTGCTTCTAGCTCATGTTGATAATCTTGGGACAGTGAATATGTCCATGGGGTGTTTATCTTTCACTTGGTCATCCTGGGACCCCAAACTCCTTCCCCATTGTGGCTCTACTATGCCAGGACCTCCTTCTCACCCACGTTCAGCTGGAAGAAGGGGGAAAAAAGTATGAAGGCACTAATGTCAGCAAAGTGCCTGGGCTAGGCCAGCAGTGACACACAACCATTCGTCTTCATTTCCTCAGCTGTAACTCAGGTACGTGTCCCCAACTAACTGCAGAGGACACTGGGCAACAGAGCCCAGCTGTGGTCCAGAAGGAAGAGAATCAAGGTTCCATTAATCTCCGTTCATAGAAAACCATAAACAAAAACAAAACAAAACAAAAAAACTCGTTCCCAAGGGCCTAAGTTAGAGGAAGACACATTTGAGCTCATTGAAAGGTAACCCACTTAATTTTGAACGTCGGTCTATACTCTGTGATGCTGTGGCAAGACGCACATCAAGCCAGGATGAGATGTCCACGCAGCACAGCTGCCTCAAAGACAATGTCAGCCTTGGGTATGGATTGTGTTCACAAAATCAAAAGGCCAGAGGCTCCAGACATCTAACTTAAACTTGCGAGCACCTGCATTTCTATTGCAGGGCAATGCATGCTTTTTTATGGTCTATTTCTTCATTCTGCCACTTGTTAACAATACAATACCAGAAAAATCGCTCTACCTGACAGAGACTACAGTTCCTCATCTGCAAACTAGATCTATAAACACCTCCTCCCTCGGTTGTTGTCGCTCATGAAGTCATTTATCTGAGAAGGTCCGGAACATAATAATGAGTCAGTACATATGAGTTTGACTGAACACGATCGGGAGATGACTCAGGTGCACTTAGGAAATCTCAGCACCTGCTGTCTGGCCTTGCTCAGTACCTGCCCCTTTGTACAAGCCTGGTCATCAGGGGTAATGACGTTGCTCCAGACCTTCTAACCCTCACAATGCAGGACACATGTAGGGTTTAACATAAAAGTGGCTAGCAAATTGTTTGTAGTTGTTTTGGAGTTTACTAGTAAGATGACATTGTGGAAATCTGTATGAGCTTTTCACTCATTCCCTGTTTTTTTGTGTGCGTGTGCATGACTGTAAGAACTCCCTTAGGTGGTTCCTTCAATTAATAATAGCATGCATGTGTGTGATTTCATTTACTCCTAAGCTCAATATTGAAAGAGGAGGCACCTTTATCCCCACTGTACAGAAAAAAAAAAAAAAATCAAGGTGCCGAGGGGTTAAATAACTTGCCCAAGGTGTAGACATTACAATGATAGAGACATAAATCAAAATCCTTTCTTCTGACTCCAAATTCATGCTTTTCCCGCTCGAGGAGAGCTTCCAAATTCTTGCATAGGTCATGGAACAGCATGAGAGTACAGGAAAATCTTCCCTGGTCAGAAGCAACCTACGAATTCCTTCCTAAGCCTCTCTAAGAGTGTCTGGGAATGAGGTGCCCCTGGGATAAACAACATAACTTGCCAGCGTCCCTGAGATGGTACAACATGTTTCAGACCTCTACATCACGTCTGTAGGATTATCTTCCCCTCTGTTATGTAAAAATAGTCCTTGCACTCGTTACAGCCAGCACCACCGCACATGATACCCCTTATCTGGGACGTGCAGGGAGCCCCACTCAGCCACATGCCCTCTGAACCTCTGACCGCTGGTCAGCGGCGCAGAAGCCAAAACATCCTGGGTTGTTCTGGGGCTGCCTCTTCCTGACGTTCTCCCAAGTCTATCTCTTGCTACCAGTGTTTTCTTTTTAAGAGTAGAGAACATTATTAATCATCTGAATCGATCGCTACCTCACAGTTAATGATTCATCCCTTGGACAAATATTTGTTGAGTGCTTGCACTGAGCCAGACTTTGTTCATGGCACACGGGATAAGTCAGTGAGCAGAAGAGACTGTAACCCCTGTCCTGGCCAAACTTCCATTCCAGCAGAGGGAAATGGACAATTAACAGCAGACATAACAAATAAGTGAAGAATATATTCTATGACAAAGGGGCCGAGCTATGAAAAAAAAAAGAGCAGATGGAAAAGAACGCTGGGGAGGGGGGCGGTTTGCAATTTTAAATAAGGTAGTTGAGCAGGCGCTATCTAGGGAAAGAGCGTTCTAGGCAGAGGAGACAGCCAGTGCAAAAGCCCTGTAGTAACAGAATGCATGGCATGTTCAAGGCATTGAAGAAGGCCGGTGTGGCTGGAGCAGAGTTTGAGGGTGCAGAGGATTAGGACACGGGGTCAGAGAGGCAGGGCCAGGTTGTGTAGGATCGGATCACATACAGCTCTACCAAACCTACTAAAGACTTCAGCTTTTAATCTGAGAGAAGTAAAGAGCCATTGGAGAGGACTAAAGAAAGGACAAATATAATCTGACCTATTTTAAAAGGAGTAACTGACTACTCCATCAAGAATAGGCTGAAGGGACGCCTGGGTGGTTCAGTCAACTGAGCCTCCAGCTCTTGATTTTGGCTCAGGTCATCTCACTGTTTGTGGGATCAAGCCCCACATCGGGCTCTGTGCTGATAATGCAGAGCCTGCTTCGAATTCTCTCTCTCTCTCTCTCTCTCTCTCTCTCTCTTTCAATAAGAAATAAATAAACATTAAAAAAAAGAAAAAAAAATAGACTGAAAACATGAAGGAAGCAAGAGCAGAGGCAGAGAAATGAGTTAGGGGACTATTGCAGTAACCTGGATGAGAAGCAGTGCCTGAAGTCCCATGGTGGGAGCGCCTTTCTAGAGGACTGGATAGAGACTGTGGAAAAAGAGTCATGAGTGACTCTGAAGTCTGAGGCTTAGGCCACTGATGGTGGCGCCCCGTCTCCTGCGGGGCAGAGGGAGTGTTATGAAGACTTCCGCTTTGGTTATGTTGATTTTGAGCTAATTGATGGGCACGTACTCAGCTGAGAAAGATCTGGGGCAAAGATTAAATTCTGGGAGTCTTTAGCATCCAGGTTGCATTTAAAGTCATGAGATTGTTGAGAGTATCAGAGAAGTGAGTGGAAAGAGGGCAGGAGGGGTCAATGACTGAAGCCTGGACTTGCCAACATAAGACTTCAGGAGAAGCAGACGAATTGTGAAAGCGGGAGAGAAGGAGCCGCAGGTGACGTGGGAGACGAGATGCAAGGCACCCACTCTGGAGGCAAGTGAAGGAGATGAGGGAGAAAGTGGAGGTGACCGAACATGTCAGCTGCTGCTGGGAGGTCGAGCACGGTGAGGGCCTGGAACTGACCATCAGATTCGCCCACCCGGAGAGTATCAGTGACTTCACAAGAGCAGTTTTGGTGTTAGGACAAGTTTACGAAAGGACAGAAGCAAAATTACAGTTGGCAATGCTTTGGAAACGTTTCCAAGAAGCACGAAGAGATGGGCGGTGACTGGTGGAGTCAAAGGAGTCAGGAGGAGGCTCTGTTGGGTTTTGTTTTCGAAGATGGGAGGAATAACAGCATGCGTGTATCCTGGTGGGAAGATCTAGTAAACAGTACAGTATTGATGGTGGGGAAATCATTGGAGCCATGGCCTCGAGTAGACAGGAGTGGATGGGCTCTAGTGAACAGCAGCACAGCACTTCATCTATAATAAGAGGCCCTAAGAACCTAGGGCTGGAGTAAGTAAGTTTTCCTCCATCAGGCCAGACAGCAACTATTTTAGGCTTTGCAGGCCATATGTTTTCTGTTACAACTACTCTGCTCTGCTGATATAGCTCTAAAGTGGCCATAGACTATATGTAAACAAGTAGGCATGGCCATGTTCCAACACAACTTTATTTCCAAATACAGATGGTTTGGGTGGGCCATAGTCAGCTGACCCATGGTCTAGGCTATCCTCATGTCTGTTCACTGCTTCCAAATTCAAACTGTCAGCGAGCTGGAAGTTGGGGCTCACACTGAAACAATAGGCCTCATACGCTTTGTGGAGTCGAAATAAGAACCAAGAACTTACTCCTACGGAGATCCAGCGAAGTGTAGCGATAACTCAACGGTAGACGCTGATGGCAGGGAATGAACCCACTCACCTCTGTCACACCACCAGCTAGCCCCAGGCCAGCGCAGGGGATAGTAGGTGCTCAGTGGCTGTTTATTGACAGACCAAATCACCAAATGCCTCCCCCCCTCCCACACTCATTTCCCCCTGGCTTCTCAACTAAAATAGGCCCTCTCTACTGCCCCTGGAGGGGGCCCAAAGAGAAGATATGAAGCCAAATGAAGTAACGTGGATCCTTTCTCACACTGCATGGTTACTCTTTGGTGTTGATTAGTTAGGAAGTGGTGAAAGGCTGTGAAGGAATCTGTACAAACTCAGTTCCCTGGGAGGCAGATCGGAGGAGAGAGGTTGTTCATGGCAGAGCGGTGGATGACCTTTAGGAGGGGAATATGATGTCGGAGAGGATGGAGCTTCTGCAAGCAGTGATTCCCTCCCGCCGAGACGCAACCTTGCACAAGACACTCAGGTTTGGATTTGAATTCCAGCCACCCCACCCTCACCCCCTGCCAACGTATTAGCTGCTCCTCTGAGCTAATCGCTTAGGCTTTCCCAAAAGATCCCGACTTCCTCATTAACATAATGGGAAAAATATACAATCCTCTCATACCTAACGGCCTCGTAGGGAGGAAGAAATGAGTTCATGGGTGACAATGGAACACCCTTGATGTGCCAGGGTCGCAAACAGCATCAATCTCTGCCCTCTCAGACACCCTTCGTTGTGTCTTTTGTAGGATCTTGTCCCCTCCTCGTGACTTTTACCTTCGACAAAGAGAAGCTGACCAAAAATTACTTTATTAAAATACAGTTGTGAGGGGGCGCCTGGGTGGCTCAGTCGGTTAAGCGTCTGACTCTTAATTTCGGCTCGGGTCATGATCTCGAGGTTCTTGTGAGTTTGAGCCCCGCATCGGGCTCCACTCTGACAGTGCAGAGCCTACTTGGGATCTTCTCTATCCTTCTCTCTCTGCCCCTCCCTTGCTTGCTCTTTCTCAAAATAATAATAATAATAATAATAATAAATAATCTTAAAAGAAGAATAGTTTTAAAAATACAGTAGTAGGAATTATTCTCAGCTCAGGTATTACTGTGTAGGAGCAGATGATATGTGCTATTAGATCCAGGATGCCCTGGGCCCTTTTAAGCAACCAGTAAAGATACCTACAGGCTCAGCCTACCTGGCTTTGGTGAATTTTTTGTTACTGTCCCCAACCCGCCTTGAGCAGAGTCTGGAAATATTCTGCTGCTACTCTAGCTAATGTCTACTGGGGTGAACTTTATTACAGTGACACCTGCAATGGCAGAAGGCGACAGCCTCCCTATCCTACCTTTCTTGTCCTGTCTGCTTGCTCAGGCTTCTAACCAGGTGGACACTTCTCACCAGTTTCCATCTGCGGCTGAATCCAAGCTCTGAGAATCAGGCAGGTCAGCGGCAACCCTACCCCCAGTCAAAGTACTGACAGCTCCTCATCTACGGTCCTTTTCATGAACGCTAATGGACCTTCCTAATTTATGTTGAACACCCAAACCCTCACCTAAAGCTGAAAAATGCATGCATTGCCCAGCCCCAAATATCAACCCATTGGTACTGCCCCACGCTAAGGCTCCCATGCTCTTTGGAGACTATATGCTCTTCCTGAAGGGAGCCAACCTCATGCCTCAGACTACTCTATTCAGAAAATTATGTCCCAGCAGCCTCATCTCATTCCCTTCCCTCCTGGGAACATTCGCTATGTCATGGGTTCGGCCAGATTACCATCTCCAATCATCCTTACAGCAGAGACAACTTCTGCTCAGCAAACACTTCACGCTCTTCCCTACATTTTCCACCTTCCCTCTCTGTTGGTGTGGGGCCATTGTAATAGCTCAGATCAGAGTGAGCAGAAGTAGTAATTTGTATGACCTCTGGGATGAAGTTGTTTCAAGCTCATGTGATTCTTCTCGTCCTCTCTTCCCAGGCTGTAAGACCCTTGGATGCAACAGCCCCCTCAACAAGCGTGCCCACCCTCATCCGATGTCACCTGAGTAGGAAATAATCCTTATTATGTTAAACCATTACAGCTTCAGAGTCTGACTCTTGGGACAACTCATAATAATTCATCTGAGCCGTGCATCTTCCAACTTGGACTCAGTGAGAAGCCAGTCTTCAAATGCTGCCTCTTACCACGTATGCAGATGTTTTCAGAAAATCCTCCTTTGAAAAAATTTAGGACGATTATGTCTGCTTCTATAAGAACTACCAAGAGAATACTTTCACATCTTTTTTTTTTCATTTGTTCAAATGTTTATTTATTTATTTTGAGAGAGAGAGAGAGAGAGAGAGAGAGAGAGAGAGAGAGCGCATGAGCTGCGGAGGGGCAGAGAGAGGGAGAGAGAATCCCAACTGAGGACTCCATCCCACAAACCATGAGATCATGACCTGAGCCGAAATCAAGAGTCGCACACTTAACCAACTGAGCCACCCGAGAACCCCTGCTTTCACATCTTTTATAAATCAACGTTTCACACTTCTAGGTTACAACTAGCTCAACAAATGTCACAAATAACGTTGGATTCTTGATCTCACAGAACGATATAAGCCCACAGTGGTGAGATCTGGTTAAGCTGCTTTTGCAATGCTCAACACCAAAGACAAAAACACAAATCTCCTTTTCTGTAGTCAGTTACTCTGTGTGGCGATAAAGATATTGTTTAATTGTTGCATCAGCGCTTTATTGCCTTTGTTCTGGAAAGCGTTCAGTGACGTCTCTTCTTTTGATGTGCTTCCCCAGCGTCTGTGCTATATGAAAACTGTAGCCCTTCTTCAGATCTGCAGGCCTGACGAGGAGAGTGAAGGATTCTGTGCAAATGCAAAATGACAAGCTAGAGGGAGGAAGTGATTTTTTGCAGCCCCTTGCCAGAAATGCATTCACTAAGACCACATCCCCAAAGTACCACCAGGAACCACAGCAGACATTTATTTAGCACCTATCTTGTGTCGGGCATGTCACTAGGAGCTTTCTTTCCTAACCTCCACAGCAACTCCACAAATTGGCCACGCAATCACCATTATAAAATAAAGGACACTGAGGCTCAGAGAGGCTTAAAAACTGAGACCTGTCACACTCCAAAGCCATGCTTTTTCCATGACATCATGGGCCCTCCATTCAGATGCCACTGCCACGAGCCAGATGCCTGCAAGACATTTGGCTGTTGGCCAGTCTAAGAGGGAGCAGGGCAGGGACTGGAGCTAGCCTCTTGAGCACCTACTAAGTGCCAGGTCCTGTGCGGAGGCTTTTCCCAGCTCCCACTGCCGCCTGACCTTGCTCCTGGGGATCGGATCCCTCAGGCCCTTTTCCAGGTCACACGCGCCTCCTTTATTAATGTGATAGTTGCCGCCGAACTTCTTTTTACTGAAATATTTTGGACCACTCGATCAGTTGTTTGGGCTCAATGAGAAATTGATGCCTCTTTATTCAAAGCTCTGTCAGGAGCTTGGAAAACATCACGCTACTTTGAAAAATGAGGGTTTTTTTAAGATTAAAAAAAAAAAAAGCCCAATGATTCGAGAACTTCTCTGGTTGCCAGTTGGCCCGGCTCCTTCCTGGGGAACCTGGCACCACAGGCCAATCGGGAGCCACCGTTGCAATAAAAGCGCCCCTCTCCCTGTCCATGACTGCTTTCAAGAGTGATTAGCTGGGAGGGATTCATAAGCCTTGGTTTTGTGTTGTTTTGTTTTGGGGGGTTTCTTTTTTTTTTTTTTTCCTTGCACTTGGAGAATAAGTTAATTATGATTGGTTAAAATTTGTGTGTTTTTGCTTTTATCCCCGGACCACAATTAGAGCTCCTGACAGCCTCCTGGCCCTCAGAAATTCCAGCTGGTATAATAATTGATAACCGTGGTTATGAATAGATTGGACACAAGGCTGTGAAAGAATGCCCAGCCACTTCAGAGGGTCATTTACAGCGTGCTGAAGGGAAAAGAGAATTTCAGGCCGGGAAAGCTTAGAAACAGAACGAGTTTTTATCAGTTTCCTCGACACTGGCAGATCAAAGCCTGGGTTGCACTCTCTGAGGCTTACAGATAATGGGGTGGCCGCTAATTCATTCTGCGGCTGGAGCGGAGGCCTATTCAGAGGGGTAAACCAGGGAGTTTTCATGTTGCTGCTTTGTAGTCTTTATCATGGTACCAATGCAAGAATCACCTTTTTATTTTAATGAGACATTTGAAAAGTATTTGATTCCCTCTGGCTAGGGGCTCCTTCCCCCGGCTGAGACAGTAAGAAAGAGTCGCCCAATGGAGCCTCATTTTCTGAAAGCAAATAGTATCTGCATTCTGCCCACCCCTACCCCCACCCTCCCTTGTCAGCTTAATAATTTCAGGGCAAGCAAAAGCTGGGCAACTGGGAAAGGAACAGGGCACGTCTGCTGTTAAACCCGAACCACTTTTTTTTTTTTTTTTTTTTACTAAGAATGAGGTTGGCCGCAAAGACGCAAGTTCGAACCCCCACCGCACCGTTCGCTGTATGTGCAACTCGGGGGCTGCTGGATGCTGTCCTGTGTCTGAAGTAGTCAAAATAGCTAAAGAAGAGGAACTCAGTGGTTGAATAAATGGATGCGTTGTCTCCAGTGAGCTTGGGCAAACTCCCTAAACTGTATGGAGCAGATAGTTTTCATGCCATAAGCGTTTGTGAAGCATTGTTGAGGGCTGAGCTGGATCCCCCGCCTCCCCCACAAATTTATGTGTCGAAGTCCTACCCCTGGTAGCTAAGATATGAATGTATTCTCAGATAGAGCATTTAAAGAGGCTACTAATGGGGCGCCTGGGTGGCTCAGTTGGTGGGGCGTCTGGCTTCGGCTCAGGTTATGCTCTCTCGGCTCATGAGTTCCCCGCATCGGGCTCTGTGCTGACAGCTCGGAGCCTGGAGCCCGCTTCAGATTCTGTGTCTCCCTCTCTCTCTCTGGCCCTCCCCTGCTCACTCTGTCTCTCTCTGTCTCTCAAAAAGAAATAAACATTTTTAAAAACTTTAAAAAAAATTTTTAAAAGTAAAGAGGCGACAAAGTTACAGTGAAGGCGTTAGGGTGAGCCCTAATAAAATATCACTGGTATCTCCATAAGAGGAGGAGATTAGGACACAAAGGCACAAAGAGGGAAGACCATGCGAGGACACAGGGAGAAGGTGACCGTCTTCAAGCCAAGGAGAGAGGCCTCAGAAGAAACCGACCCGGCGGACACCTTGATCTCGGAATCGCGAGCAAACACGTTTCTGCTGCTTAAGCCGCCCGGTCTGTGGCACTTTGTTATGGCAGCCCCAGCCAAGCCATACAAGCATCTACTATGTTCTTATCTTTAGTTTACAAATCCTAGCCCTGAGAGTTTTTTCAGGCTTAAGGGGCTTTTCTCTCTGGGCCAAAAGGACACGAGGATTGCAGATAGAAGTTCTCGGCATTACCCTACGGTCTTTGGAGCGGCCGCAACGTCCTCTCTGAGTCTTGGTTCTCTCGGCTAGAACGTCAGAAGGACTCATGAAAAGTGTCTTTTAACAGAGAAACAGCTCTCGGACATTTGCTGTTGCTCCCAGGACATCCCAGGTGAGAAGTGGTGGGCCACCACCCGGCCTCCCATCCTGGCTTCTCTTCTCGGCGCATCTCATGCCCACGTAGGAAGCAAAACTTGTCACTGCCTGAGAGCGGCTGCGAACCATAAGGGCCCAAGTAAGCCACCTCCACCTGCTGTCTGCTCAGGTTTCAGGAAAGGGAAAAAGCCCAGGAGAATTGCAAAGCATCTGGGACTCTGGCCATCGATTGTTGCTCCTGGACAAGACCCTGACGGGCCCTACCCTACCCTAGCTGGGTCCGGCATCCCGCTGTGCCCCAAGGGTGACCCCTTCTACCTCCAGGAGAGGAATACAGTCTGGCACTGGTGACAGCATCCCCTCAGTGTGACTGTGATCCAACCTGTCATAAGTAGACTGTCTGTTCTGGAATGTTCCACTGTGATGCAGCAGAATGTCAGAACCCAGACACTGGTTTCACTGAAGGTCTCACTCAGGAATGGATCTCAGGGTTTCTAAAGAATCTCATCCCAGGGTTCCTGCTCCTAAAAGCCCCTTTTCTCTATTTTTCTCCACCTTAGGGTTCTTGGTTCTTTGAAGGCCACGGACCCTGTCACTCAGCCTGGTAGAGAGGCAAATGCCCTGTGGTCTGGACCAACCAGGCTTTCTCCCACCCATCAAATGGAAACACACCCAAATCCTAAGCCTTTCCTTTATCATCCACAGGAGTCTGGCAGTGTGCTGTGTGGGGAATCAGCTCGCAGTAAATATTTGCGAGCTGAGTTTCATTTCTCCTAAGTTTGCATATACATGTGAAACAGCTTCCTGGCATTTTCAGTTTGATTGGCAGAACTGGCTAAATAAATCAAAACACACTAAGTAGTTGAAAAGTGTGGACACACTCATAATTATTCAGAAGCAAATCTGACCTCTTTTAGAAAAAACATCACAGGGTCCCTGGAAAGTTTAATCCTGCCTCAGAGATTAGAAATTGATTATCCTGGCCCATGGCAACAATCCCACACCTGTGCTGTCTGCCTCCAGGCTCCAGTCTGTCCTTCCCCCTACTTCTGGGGTGATCATGCAAAAACACACATCCGATCACATCATTTGCCCCGCTTAACATTCCTCTTTCCCCTCAGAGAGGAACCAAACTTCTTAACGAAGCATTGCAAATTTCCACAATATTGAGCCAATCAACATTCCCAGCCTCATCTGCTAACTCTCCAAGCTTTCATCGCCTCCCCATGCACATTTCTCTGAACATGCCTTGCCCTTGACCTCCATGCAGTTGTTCGTGTGCTTCCCTCAGCCAGGAGTGCAGTTGCCTACATTCCCTGCCTGTCAAAATCATGCTCACATTGAAGGCTCAGCTCAAATTCCACTTCCCATCTACAATCCGTTCCAATCTCGTCAAGAGCTTATGTCTCCTTCTCCGCTTGTCTGAATTATTCCATTCACCCTGGCAGCAGCCACGTTTTGATGGGGCTGAGAGAGGGCGCAGGGTGAAGGAGACAAAGGTGAGCATGTGTCATGCCTATGGAAATGCCTTCCACATGGGCTACCTGGTTCCATGCAGGACTCTCTAAGGACAGCACCTCAGTTGAGTGTTTCTGTTCCAGAGTTTCGACCCTGATCTGTTGGGTACTTGCCTCTGGCAGAATCCCAGTGACTGAGTCAAATTAATGAAAAGTACAAAGGATTGATAAATAAATCAGAATGTTAACCCATTCAGCGATAATATGAAAATCAGTGACACACAGGTGCTAAGGTACTTGAAAACTCTGTTTGTGGTACCACACCCCTTGCCTCATCCTGGAATCCTGATAGCTTAGATTTAAAATTATTTGCACATTGGGGCACCTGGGTGGCTCAGTGGGTTGAGCTCAACTTCAGCTCAGGTCATGGTCTTGCAGTTCATGAGTTCGAGCCCCGTGTTGGGCTCTGTGCTAAAAACAGCTCAGAGCTTGGAGCATGCTTCAGAGTCTCTCTCTCTCTCTCTCTCTCTCTCTCTCTCTCTCTCCCTCCCTCCCCTGCTCATGCTCTGCCTTTCTCTGTCTCTCAAAAACAAATAAATGTTTAAAAAAAATTTTTTTAATTATTTGCACACATGTTGTTTGGTTAGCCTAGACACGGTGGAGAAGTAGAATGACTCGGGAAGGATACTGCTCCTGAATTTCAGGAGGTAATTGTGCTAGCCCTCTGAAGGGTGGTTTTCGTAGGGCAGCAGTTGAGGGCCCAGATGCAAATCACGTGAAGAGCGTTACATGGATTCAGACACTCATCTCTCTTAACCCTGTTTTTATACGTCCATGGCCTCTCTAATGGTACCTTTTCCTTTAAAGAATTAATGCCTTCTGAAATTGTAACCAAGTACCAGGTCTAAATGGCTTGGAAACATTCTGCTTCCTACAGTGGACTGAGTAGATATTTAATCACTCTGAGTTTCAGGTGGACTCCGTAGAGTTACCTTTGGTGTTAGACGGTAGATGACATCACCCAACCTTGACTGAGAGCCCCATGAAGAAAAGGCTTGTTCCATTATCTCTATCCCATTCACTAGTCAGCTCAGTGCCTGGCATAACACACATGGTGAACCCACGTTTGAATGAATAGACGGTATAATGGATGGAGGTGTCAGCGGAGGGATGTTTGAATGGATGAGAGCATAGATGAATAGATGGATGGGGGAATCAATGGTACTGGAATCCCGATCCTATCCTTGCTTTAGAAGGAGATTCAGTAAGAAAACAAACAAAAAGCTTTTGACATACAGCCATGATGGAGGCTATAGAATTTCCCACAGTAACAAAGTGGATGGCTCAGAAAAATCCAGTTAATGCTTCTGCCCACATGCCACCTAGCATTGCCATCCAAATACAAAATATCAGTCGTCTACCTTGCCCAGGAAACCATGCTTGGTACTGACCCAACGCACTTGTCAATCGAGAGCTGTTAAGCTGTACTGGAATTTCCAGCATTGCGGGCACCCCCACACAATAAAATATATAGCCGTGAAATCGCACAAAGCACGATTGATTCAGAAGGCCTCTCAGTGTCTTTCATGATTTGAAATTTTGAATCCAGAAGATCAGCATTTGAATTCTCACTCAGTTCCTTGGCTGTGAGACCCCTGGCCCAGCCTCACCTCTTTGACGTTACTTTCCTCATCTGTCAAATGAGGGTCATCCTTTCTGTCCTGCAAAGCTGATGGGGTTAGTTTGAGTAGGGGAACATCCATAAAGTCTCATTGTATGTGATACAGCATTACAGGGACGATCATTGTAGTGGACATGTATTGTTCGCCCCTCACGGTTCCCTCCTGGAAACTGTTGCTCTCTCCCCCGGCGCGGTCCAATTGCTCGCTGGAGAGCATCATCTTATAGACTCTGCTACTCTCCACCATCAGAGGATACGGGGATGGACTTGTGATCCAAGCTGGACCAAACAGTGCCTTTGCTCAGGTTTTTCAAACCCAGGAGACACAGAGAGAGAGAGACAGAGAGACTCATTCCCTCTCTGACAATGACATTGAGCAATGTGAGGCCTGGGAGGATGAGTTGTGGCAGAAAGGAGAAGGCTGGTCTAGACAGGTAGAGCACATTTATCAAGAGAGGCCAAGATGAGAGGGGAAGGAAGTTCAGTCTGGCTGTTAGTGCCCAAGTCTCTGGCTCCAGATGTCCCTAAGGCCAAGCCATTCTACTTTTCTCCGCCTGGATAGGTGAGGCAACACGTGTCCCTGTCCAAGTGAAGTCAAGCTGAGTTCTCTCAACCCACAAGCAAAACATCTACAGGGAAATGGGGTCACTGATAAATCATCACTTACCACTTCATTGTGCATTACAGGAAGACAGGGACACTTACAAATTCCTCCACTGCTGTGTCCCTGGGACTGCACATAGCAGGCTCACAATAAACATTTGTTCAATACATCATTATATTATTACATTTATAATAAGCACTGGGGTGTAAAGAGCTCTAATTATAAGCAAGCAGAATTAGGCAGCTTTTAGAGAACGGCAGTATCCTTCTGGAAGTCTTCCTATTTCCACACAAAGCTCATACATTTTCATAATGCGATATAGTGTCATTTAAAAACAAATAATTCAGGGGCACCTGGGTGACTCAGTCGGTTAAGCGTCCGACTTCAGCTCAGGTCATGATCTCACGGTTCGTGGGTTCGAGCCCACGTGTCAGGCTCTGTGCTGACAGCTCAGAGCCAGGAGACTGCTTCGGATTCTGTGTCTCCCTTTCTCTTTGCCCCTCCCCCATTCCCTCTCGCTCTCTCTCTCTCTCTCTCTCAAAAATAAATAAAACATTTAAAAAAAAAGTTTTAAAAACAATTCAGAACAGCATTTGCAGGAATGTAACAGTGGCCTGTAATTTGAAACTCAATCTCTCCACAACTGATCATATATTGCTGATCATAGCGGTAAAAACAGCGGGCATGGGAATCAGAAGGCCCCGAGACTGAAACCCAGACTGAAACCCGAGACTGAAACCCATTTGCCTTTGGCAAATTAGACTCTCAGCTTCTCAGTTCCCGCATCTGTAAAATGGGTGTGACGATTTATAGCACGGTTTTTTGGAGGATTCAATTAGATGACAAATACAGTAAAACCTTGGTTTGCGAGCAGAATTCATTCCTGAAACATGCGTGTAATCCAAAGCACTTGTCTATTGAAATGAATTTCAAAAACCATTGGTTCACTTGTGATCGTGTGATGTTCGGTGTCACGTACTCCTCGTATGGCAAGACATCTCTCTTTTATCAAGTTAAAATTTATTAGAAATGTTTGCTTGTCTTGTGGAACACTCACAGAACAAGTTCCTCGCGATCCAAGGTTTTACTGTGTTAAAATGCTTAGTACCTAGTAGGTGCTATAGATACAGATATTTATATCTGTATGTTAGATGTGTATGCCTACACATATATACATACATATATGTGCAGTTAATATACTGTACTTTATATAAGTCTATGTATGTATATATGTATACATATATGTATACAAATATTTTAGTTTGTTTCCCACAGTTGGCTCTCCTAGGACATGGGCATCTGAAAATCACTGGACGCCTGATATAAACACATATGTATATATGCATACGTAGACTTATATAAAGTGCAGTATATTAACTTAAATACCGATGGACTGAGAGTCCTTGCAAGCAAGTTCTCGGGTATGTGTTAGAGTCTAACCCTCATTTCATTCCCCACCCACCTCCATCATCCTAAACCAAAAATGAACTTTGGAAAACTTCCTAAAACCACTGGAAACAAGCTTTCTCATCAGCGCAGTTGGCTTCCCAGAGACAGGCTCCACGGATGTGTGCTCACGGTCTCTGCACAGACCGGCTCCCCTCGGTGCCTTGAGGCATCCCCAGCAGAGGTGTCCGTGTGAAGTGCCTTTTCATCCCCCGAAGCGGTGCCCTCAAGCCTCACTGGCATCCAGTCCTTGCACTAGCCCCCCATATGGAGAAGCGACAGCTTCCCCAAACCTCATTCCCCCTAAGCGCTGGGAAAATCCTTGGTGGAATTATCAGAGATCTGACTGGCTTTGAAGCCAGTGGTGGTTATCTTTATGGCTTCTGCTGGGCTGAGCCCAAGTATAAGAAAGGTCATGACCTGCTCTTCTAGTCTCCTGGAGGAGAGAAGAAAAGGAAATGGCCAGGAATTAAAGAGAGAGATTTGAAGTCAAATGAAGCAAGCTCCCAGCCACTCTGAGAGGCTGGCCTGTATCTTGTCCAACCGGTCAAGGGCTTCTGGTCCCCGGGGTCACAGGACCTAGGCATACTCTGACAAACTACGCCCGGGTGGATCAAATATGTGTGAGACAATTTAGGCCTCTGGCCCTCTGGAATCTTCAGCCTCGTGTCTCTCCTGGGCTTTATGCCACTGCCTCTGCATGTCCTTCAGAGGTGCTTGGCCCCCAGCAACCGGGAACCAGGGCAAATATTTTAGTTTGTTTCCCCCAGTGGGCTCTCCTAGGACATGGACATCTGAAAATCACTGGACGCCTGATATAAACACATATTACTATTTTTATAATCACATATATCTGTATAGTATGTGCATATGTATTAATGTCTTTAATTTTTATTTATTTTACTTTTTTTAAATTTAAATTCAAGTTAGTTGACATATTGTCATATAATGTAATAATGGTTTCAGGAGTAGAATTTAGGGATTCGGCACTTACATATGACACCCAGTGCTCATCCCAACAAACTCCCGCCTTAATGCCCATCACCCATTTAGCCCATCCCCCCACCCACCTCCCCTCCAGCCACCCTTAGTTTGTTCTCTGTATTTAAGAGTCTCTTATGGTTTGCCTCCCTCTCTGTTTTTCTCTTAATGTTCCTTCCCTTCTCCTATGTTCATCTGTTCTGTCTCTCAAATTCCACATTTGAGTGAAATCATATGGTATTTGTCTTTCTCCAAATGACTTATTTCGCTTAGCATGATCCATTCTAGTTCCAACCACCTTGTTGCAAATGGCAAGATTTCATTCTTTTTGATTGCCGAGTTATATTCCATTGTGTGTGTGTGTGTGTGTGTGTGTGTGTATGTATATATCAATCACAACTTCTTTATCCATTCATCAGTCAGCTGTATTAACGACTAATGATTAAAGACAAATGTCTTTAGATACGATTTTATACTTTTTAAATTCGATCGGCATTGGACAGTAGGTTGGAAGGCAAAGTAAGTGGGCACAAACATTAGTTAAGACTATTCCAATATCTATAGTTGCTAGCATGATTATGGGGTCATAAACAGTTGCCATATGTATATTTACAGATACATGTATATCAGGTATACAAATGTACACATCTCAGCACATAAATACAGACCAATAACCTTAGATCTAATTAGAATCTGAAGTCACATTTGGTTTAAATTTGAAATTGATCTAATCAGTGTATTTGTAAAAAAAAAAAAAAAAATGGTGTAATAGACCATTGTAATAGAAGTTTTCAATCCTTTTAAGAAATAGTAAAGGTCTGCGGTGACTTGGATGGGGATGAAACAGATCCCGCCTTCTTAAAATGATATTTTCATTTTTTACAAGTCCTGGGAACCAGATGTCATTAGTCTCTAAAACCTACTGTTCACCCAAATAAAATTAGTGATAATAACAGCAGCTATATTAAACATCTACTACATGCCTGTGCAATACTAGGTACATTACAGATACTATCTGTTTAATCCTAGCCACAACTAGACTCTTTTAGCTACTAGAATTCCCATTTTCCAGATTATGACATAAATTTAGGGAAGGTCAGAGAAGAACACAGCCAGTCCAACACACAGTCAGGATTCAGTCTGAGGTCTCTCTCGTAGCAGAGATCTCGTTCCCCTCCCTGTGCTACAAACCCCCACCAGCCACGCAAGTGGAAACTGACTAGACAAAACACTGACCACTGCTCCCCTGTTGCCTGTCACTACCTACTCTATGTCTCTGAGGTTGCCCGCCAGCACACAGGACAGTGATGCCTCGAGCAGAGCTCCAGTGCTTTCGCGGGTTGAATCATTTTATGAGTAACCCCCATATTTCCAGAAAAGCGTCAGAATGGGGTGGGGAGAAAATGAAACATAATATCTAAACCTTCTTGTCATAGTCATACATTTTGTTTAGGAAAATGCTCTTTCATTTAAATAATGATTTTAAAAATCCATTAGAACACTTTTCGAAGCGGTCAAGAATTTTGTGAGACTGAGCTCTACTTTTTACATTTTTTTAATGTTTATTCATTTTTGAGAGACAGAGACAGAGCACCAGCAAGGAAGGGGCAGAGAGGGAGATATAGAATCTGAAGCAGGTTCCAGGCTCCACACTGTCAGCACAGAGGCTGATGTAGGGCTCAAACTCGTGAACCTTGAGATCATGACCTGAGCCGAAGTCGGACGCTCAACCAACTGAGCCACTCAGGTGCCCCAAGACTGAGCTCTGTTTTTAAATATCTGTTTTACACTATTACCAAAAGAATAAAAGCAAACCCTTTTTGCTTTTAATGGTGTGAACATTTCATTTGGAAACAAAAGCCTGCTTTCCAAAATTCTGTTTTCCTAACCAGCTTTAACTCAGAGGTCTTATCTCCCACCACCCTGAGTGCAGAAATCAATTGTGAGGGAGAACAGGGGATCTGAAAACACTCACCATCCATCTAGGGATCTCTGAGCCACCAGTCTCCAGCTAGCCTATCGTGTGTTGTTCCTTCCTTCAACCATTAACAAGTGTTCCCTGGAGACCTACTATCCACTGGGGGCCAGGCATGAAGGGGAATGAAGGTGACTGACCACAGTCCAGAGGCAGAAACAGACAAATAAGTGAATGTCACTACTGCGGTGTGACAAGGGCTTGTCACAGTGCTATATGCAAAGCAGAGTGTGGGCTTCCCAAAAGCTGCCTACCTAAGTATAAAACATCCATAAGGAGAAGCATCCAGTCCACTTTGAGCTGGGGCCAGTCTTTAGGACGCTACATGTGACAACGATTAAGTCAGAACATCCAGAAACAGTAGCCACGGCTTTTCAGGGTAGAAGACAGAAAGCAAGATATCCCATGCATCCTAAAAACACTGCTGGAAAAAAGTCAGGGCCCCATGGAGAAAAGAGGAGGGCAGGACATTGGATTCAGAGCTTTTCCCAGCCCCACCAACACATAGCCATGAAAGGAACAAAGACACCAAGGACCTTACCCCTGTGATGTTATCAAACACCTCTACCCCTGTTTCCTTCATTTGCTTTTCACATTAGCCCCATTTTACAGATGGGAACTCTGAGGCTCACAACAGGGAGATTGTTGCTCAAGGCCACATGGAAAGTCAGCCATCGGGCCTGAGCGGAGCCCCACACTGTGAAGTGCCTGGCGCTCCTCCCTCTCTGGTCTGGGCCACCTGGCCATCACAGGAGGGGATTTCTGATTCCCTTCTGATCTGGAGCCTGCTGTTCTGGTGTCTTATGATCTCCAGGGTCGCGAGACAACCTCCTACGCCATCTGCCTCTCCTGCTGAGCTGACAGGTACAGACCTGCCCTTCTCTCTTCTTTCTGGACCATTCCAGAAATACTTCTGACACAAGCTGGGTTGGGGGATCTGTGGGAGTTTACATATTTGAGTATGTGCGTGTGATATGTCTACTCATGAGGGGCCCCCGAGGGGGCATGCAAATGGTTAGATGTGTCTGTGTGACCTTATTTACGTGCACAGTCAGGCACTGGGATATTTCTTCTCTTTGTAACATAGAGTGTGGATGTGTGTGTGTGTGTGTGTGCACATTCTGTCCTGTGTTTAGCATATGTCGATTTCTCTGAGATAACGTGCGCAGATATCTTTGCTGTGCATGCACGGTGTATGAATGTGCATGTCCCTGTGGTTTGTGAGTGTGCTATTCTCTGCAATGTGTGAATGTGTTAGATATCCCTGCTGTGTGTGTGGATGTCACTGTGGCGTGCATGTCTGGGTGTAAATGCCCCTGTGATTTGTGTATGTGTGTATGTGATGTGTGTGTGTGTGTGTGTGTGTGTGTGCATGTGCTTCTGTGCAGATTACTGCTGACCTAGCTTTTTCATGAGCATCAAGAACTCAGCTGACTTAGCAAAACACTGAGAGAAAAGCCTCAGGAGGAAGCATAGGGAGCGTTTCCTCACATAGAGCAGCTACTCATGCACACTCGGGTCAGTGAGGTTGCCCGGCCCTTGCCCACCAGGAGAGCCCCTCTGGGGGAGGAGGGCCAAGGGATAGTCCAGGGCACTCAAGGCCAGGGCCCATTGTCATTCTGAGTCGTCCGTCACTGGCTGATGGCAGGGCTGGTCTAAGAGGCCCAGAAGATGGGAAGATGGAGAACCGCAGGGAGCAGGGGGAGGAAGGCAGGTGCTCCTGCAGGGCTGGAGCTAGAAGGCGGTGGGACGGAACCCCTCCCCCCAGGAGGCGTGCCAGTGTGTGCGTGAGTCCGGTGCACATGTTGGGTGTATGCATGCACGTGTGCGAGTGTGTGTTCAAGTGCCATGTGAGCAGGTGTGAATGCATGCAGGGTGGGGGTGCAACCCCTGCCCGCTCACCCACAGGGTCCACACGCTTTCGATTCTCCCCCATCCCACCACAGCTCACCCAGCCGAGCAAACATTCAGCTTCCAATGGGGCGGGGGAGGGTCAGGCCTTACCAGAGTGTCCCAGGGCCCCTCCGCCCAGGAGATGACAGCCTGACCCCACAGCCTGCCAGACCGACTACACCCTGCTCAGGGACTTCGAGGAGCCACACTTCTCTGGGCAGGCAGTCCTTTGTTCCAGGCCACTCAGAATGCTTTTATCTGTAGGTTTGCCTTGAACAAAAATCCTGTTCAAATGGTCTAAACCTGACGATAAACCCAACCTTTCAGATTACAGTGTAAACCCCACCACCGCACCAGGGAGGGGGAAAAGCAGAATTCCTGTGCATTTCAGAAAACCTCCCTGAGTAATCCCTTGAGCCTTCCCACAGGGCTCCAGCCCCCTAATGGATGCTTTGATGACAGCAGATAAAGGCCAAAGGTACCTTTATTCTCTCAGAAATTGCTCCAAATAAACAACCTTGATGATTAAAGCAATAGAAATCCCAGGAAGATTGATGGCTTGGAAAAGGCTGCTGAGTGAATGAATAACTTCCCCCTTTATTTCCGAGAGCTAATATTTGTCCACATTTGCTGCCTTTTAGAAAAAAAAGTGCAACCTTTTTAATGCTGAGTGTTGGTCAGAGACAAATGGTCACCATCCAGTTATTACTTGAACTTTAAACCGAGCTCCATTTGTGAGTGACTGAGGCTGCCGTCAGCATTCACCCATTTATCAGGCTCAGACACGCGGCCTGCACAGGGGAACGTCATACCTGCCTACAGACTTCGAGGGTGGGGCCAGGCCTGGAGATTCCTTCTGAAGCCTTTGAAATACTCTTTTTTTCTGTTGCCCCAGTGTCTCCAGAGATAAGTCGTGAAACATTTTTTTAATGTTTATTTATTTTTGAGAGAGAGACAGAGTGAGAGAGAGAGAGTGTGTGTGAGCAGAGAAGGGGCAGAGAGAGAGGGAGACACAGAATCCAAGGCAGGCTCCAGGCTCCGAGCTGTCAGCACAGAGCCAGATTCGGGGCTTGAACTCACAGACCGCGAGATCATGACCTGAGCCAAAGTCGGACGCTTAACCGACTGAGCCACCCAGGCGCCCTCCAGATATTAATGAGTAGCTTCTCTATGTGAGGAAATGCTCCCTGTGCTTCCTCCTGGATCCCACCAGAGCCCACCTGGGCTCTCCACCCCAAGTGCATCTCTCATTAGGAATGACCTCAATTACACATGATCTCTTAGTTCCTGGATCAGCTCAGTTCCTGCCACATCGCCTTCTAACCCAATTTACACCCCCTCCCCAAATTCTCATGACTTCACCTGGCAACTCACCCTTATCTGGAACTGAGCCAGCTCTGAAACTGTGAATGTAGACCTCGGACCAGAATCTCCTCATTCCTTCCAGCTCTTTCTTAGTCTTCCCACTAAGAAGACTAAGATGGGAATGACTTCCCATCATTCCATTACTCTGACTTCACTGGGACATCTTGAAATGCTCCCTCTCCGCAAGCTTGTCCTGGTCCCAGTTGTTCTTTCTTCAAACTCATCTAGAAACATTAACACCCTGGATGCAGCCAGCCAGCCAGAGTCTATGCACCCACAGCCAGAATGCATTGTGCTAGCACAGAAAATACCGGGCACACAGGTTACCATCAGTCTGCCGTGCTGCCTGGAATCCTTCCACACTCCCTGCGCCTGGCTCATGCCCATCCATCAGAGCCCATATTAAATGTCTCGCACTCTTCCATACCTCCAGCTCATGAGCTTACCCGGACTATTAGAAAGCACTGGAAAGAAAATCCTACAATGTCTTGCCAAATCGCCTACAGGTTACCTACGTCTCTAGTCCTTCCCTCTCCCTCAGGTCCTGTTAGAAGATGGGAGAGCTCTCTTGCCTCAGGCCAGGCCATTACTCCCTTGAATCTGCTCCTGCCAGAGTCACCAAGAACTTCTCCATTGCAGAGTCATTGGATATGTTCCACCATCAGCTTCTTGCCTGAATGGGTGCAAAACTCCTGACACTCTCATGTCTCTCACTTCTATATTCCCATGCTCTCCAACATGTGTGCAGGCTCTCTCGCGACTCTTCATCATTTTGCCTTTGTTTAGATGGCGGTGTTTGTGGGGATTCAGGTTATCTTTTTCAATATGCTCTTTCTGAGCATTGCCGACCGTTCTGGGGCTCCACTGACCATGTTTGTGCTGGAAACCCCAAACATTTTTTTCTAAATCTGGAGTTTCTCCTGGCATTCTGGTGCCCTGTCCCACTCGCCTGCTGGCATCTCTATGTGGCTATGCCACAGCCGGGCTTATATACTCCCCACCCTAAGCCTGGTTCTTTCTCTGAATGACCACTTCTTTCTCATCTTCAAAGCCAGAAGCCTGGACATTCTCCTTGACCTCTGCTTTCCCCCATTCCTTGGAGCCCACCGGCACCTCCTTCCTGCTTGCACCAGTGTCCTCTTCTGTGAAGTCCTCGAGGGCAAGGATATGTCTGCATCATCTGGGCATGTTAGCACCTAGTGCGGTGCCAGGATCTCCATAAATGTTAAATTAATGGCTGATGAATTCTTTGAGATGAATGGTGTCATGGGTGGCAGATGACCGAGGCTTAGAGAAGCTAAATACTGTCACCAAAGTCAGGCAGTTAGCAAAAAAAAAAAAAAAAAATAAAAAAAAAAACCAAACAAACCCAACATTTTGGACCTAGATCTGTCTAAATGCAGAATCCAAGAACTTACATGTTTGTCCTATGTCGGATTCAGGGATGTGGCATTTTTGAGGGCCAACATTCTGCCCACATTTGTGGGAAATTGAAAGCTAAGCACATAAGAAACGTGCATTGTGAATCGAACTTCAAAACAGACTTTCGCTTTAGTCTTCCAGGCTTTTAAATTCCATTTTGTTGCCGTGATGATTTCTGACACATCGGGTCCAAGACCCTTCATATCACTGGGAAAGCTTTCTTAATCGCCTCTGCCTGCTGCTGGCTCAGGCTCTTGCCCAGCTCCCTCTCCTTCATTCTCTCCTTTCTCCCCAGGTGGCTCCGTGCCATCTGGCAGCTGTGCTCGAGGAGCCACTTTGCCAAATGTGCCCCGTCTCGCAGCGCCCGGAGCTTCGCCTACACACACGCACACACACACGCACACACACACAGTCCCATTGAAGTCATGGCCGCTGTACCCCAGCTTTACTACAGTGAAAGGGAACTGACTGAGGCTTGTGTTTCGAGCATCAGTGAAGTTTGGAGCATCTCCGATGTGCCAGCCCCTGAAGTATAGGAAGACTGAATACATGGCCCCGAACAGGTCTGAGCTGGAAGGAAAATGTCGGATTTATTGGCACCCGGATGGCAGCTGAAGGGACGAAAACGCAGGAGGTCGCCCCAGGGAGAGCATGAGGAGGAAGCTGAGAGAGGAGCCAAAGGGAGAGCTCTGGGGACACCGATCTTTGAGGAAGGAGGAAGACAGGGACGCCTGACGAGATTCATGATCTCATGAGATTCACGAGGTCCCCAAATGACAGGAATGGCTGATGGTGTCCCATCCAAGGCCCCGAACTAACGATAACAACAAGAATGATAACGAGGAGGAGGAGGAGGAAGAAGAGGAGGAGGAGAAAAGGAAAGGGAATCAATCACTAAATGCTTGTTCTGTGTCAGGCCCTGTACTAGGCAGTTCTTCCCTTACACACATATGCTCATTCTTAAAGCAACCTTATGAGAGAAGTATTTCTGTCTCTACATTACAAATGAAGAAGGACTGGAAAACATCCACCGGATTTGGCCAAAAGGGCATCCGTGGTAGCCATAGCAAAATGAATTTCACTGAAGGAAAGTGACTAGAGGCCGGATTGAAACAGGTTGAGTAGTGAATGGGGAGGTAGGAACGGAGAAAGAAAAGAATGTTCTTTCAAGGAGGTCTGATGACAGAAAAGAAGAGAGATAACACAGCGACCAAAAGGGAACAAAATACCAAGAGAGGTTATACTGCAGTATAGCAGAGGCTTGAAAATGTGTCTATTCTGAGGGCAGAACCAAAGAAAGACGACAAGATAACAAGACACAGGTGGGCATGGTGGGAAATTAACAAACCCAATATGGTGGGAATACTCACGTCAAAGGCTCAGGGAAGGATGTCCTCAGACAGGAGGAAAAGGGTCCCCTTTTAGAGTCCAGAGAAAAGGACAGGGAGAGGGGATGGTTTTAGATAAATTGGTGGTGATGGTTGGGAATTTGAGCAAGATTGTGGCTTAAGGTGCCAATGTTCTTAGTAAAGAAATGGAATGAGGAACAGGAATAGAGCAGAGGGGTTTTTGGTTTGTCTTATTTTTATTTTATTTTTTGAGAATGAAGAGCTGAAGTAAGATAAGGTGCTTGAAGAGAGAAGTAAATGTTAGAGTATTTCTTGAGGGATGAGCGAGGAAGCAATCCCCCAAATTAAGTGACTAATGGAACCCATGGACATACAGTGACTCCAGAGTCCTTATTTTTACTTTTTTAAAACATATTTTTTAATGCTTATTTATTTTTGAGAGAGAGAGAGAGAGAGAGAGCTAGGGAGGACAGAGAGAGACACACACAAAATCTGAAACAGGCCCCAGGCTCAGGGCTGTCAGCACAGAGCCCAATGCGGCGCTCAAACTCACAAACCATGAGACCGTGACCTGAACCGAAATCAGACGTTTAACCAACTGAGCCACCCAGGCATCCCTATTTGTACTTTTTATTCTTCCAGCTACCAGGTGTTAGGACAGAGAAGTAGGTTAATGCATTGATCCCAAGTTGGAATACATCCAAAAAAGATACATCCAAAAAAGATACTGGATACATCCAGTGGAAAGATTCAGACACACCATGAAGATTAAAAGAGAGAGAGAGCCTGCGTTGAACAGGGCACAGCATTGGCACAGACTCTGTGCCCAGTGAACACAGATCTGCTCCCCTATAGGGTTTTCTCAGCAATAAAATGAAGAAGTTATATTAGCGATCTCCAGCTTTGATGTGTGGGGTTCATGTGGCAACTTCAGAGAAGCCTAAGTCAGCGTTTTTTCCAAATGTGGCCATGTGGCCCACTTCTGACGGAACATTCTGGAGAGTTTCTTAGAAATGCAGATTCCAGGTCTGCCTACCAAAGGGGGTTCCTTATGGGAAGGTTCAAAGTCTGCATTTTAATAAGCTCCCCAGGTACCCTATACAGAGTCAAGTTGGAGCCGTATAGGCCCAGTCCCTGTCTGGCTTCCCCAGAAACGTTATTCGAGTTCTGACTATGGCATTAGTTGTGAATTTGCGGCAAGAAACACTGAGACCCTGCATGGCTGTATCTATGAGCAATGATTGGATTCTGGATAAGTGAGGCTCCCAGATGAGATTTAGCGTTCACTTCTTTTTCCCGCAGAACTTCTCTGGTGAAATTTGAGGGCAGGGCTGCTTGTGTTCAGCCCACTGAGTGCTGGCTTTATCCCATCTGCCTTGGATGTGGGCATTTGTTAATATAGCCTTTGGTCCAACTGCTATTTAGGGTTTTGTGTGCAGACAACTTGTCCCACTCATGTTTCTGCCCTTCACAGTCCCTGGCTATTTGGAGAGGATCCTGAGGAAAAGAGCAACAAATACTACAGTATGATTATCGTTCATTATCTGCAGAGCTCTTTTAAGTTTACAGAGTATCTCCACACACATTATCTTCTTATCCGCAAATCTGTGATTTGTATAAAAATGATCATTTCCATTCAGAATCATATAAGGCCCAAAATGAGTAGGCAGAGTAATGCTCTCCGAACACAGGACTGCGGCAGAGATGGGGGTGGGGTCACACATCTTAGTCTCAGTCCGTTTGGGCTGCTGTAACAAAATACCACAGGCCGGGGGCTTACAAACACCAGAAATTTTATTTTCACAGCCCTGGAGGCTGGAAGTCCAAAGTCAGGATGCCAGCACGGTCAGCTGAGGGCCCTCTTCTGGGTCCCAGCCTTGGGGTGGCCTCTGAACAGGGCACCAGGGGCTGGGGAGCTTTGCGGAACCTCTTCTAAAAGCACTGATCCTGGGGCTCCTGGGTGGCTCAGTCTGTTAAGCGTCTGACTTTTGATCTGGGCTCAGGTCAGGATCCCTCAGTTGGCTGTGGGCTCAAGCCCCACGTCGGGTTCTGCGCTGATCGAGGGGATTCTCTCTCCTTCTCTCTCTGCTCCTCCCCCACTTGCACTCTCTCTGTGTCTCTCAACAGAATAAACATTAAAAAAAGAAGCATTAATCCTATTCATGAGGGCTCCACCCTCCCCGTATCATCTGATCTTTGGGGATTAGGACCTCAACGTGAATTTCAGGGGGACACAAACACTCAGACCTTAGCACCACGATCTCCTACCTTCAAGTCTGGAGTTCTTCTAAGCGACTAAAACCAGAACAAGATGTTCTGGCACTCCTTTTTCTGCAACCAGATGAGGAAGCCCCTGCATTCTTTCTCTCAAGCTTCCCTGGCCCTCACCTCCTCGGCTTCGGCCCCTTTCCCTTGCCGCCACGAGGACTGTTAGCCTCCAGCCTGGAGATCATTCCAACAAAGCTGAGCTCTGGTCTGGATCGGGTTTCTGAGGAACATCGTGGGGCATCAGATTTGATTCCTCCCCAGCATGAGCAACCAGGGCCGTTGCTGGGTGCTCCTGGCCTTCCCTTCAAGTCCCTGGAACGTGGGGCCTGTTGCTGCCATTTCCGGGTGCCATAGACACCAACACGAGCACTGTCGGGGAGAAAGCCCCAGGCAGAAGCCCCTGACAGAGGTGAGGGAAGCCCCACGCAGGCATATGTCCCGGTGCCGAGCACTTTCTCACTCCAGCAGTTGATTAAAAGGTGTTGGGCTATTTAAATGGTTGCTAACTTCATGACTAAAGTGTCAAACCTAATTTTTTGAAACTTTAGAAAATACATTTGAAAAGCTCTTTAAATGGAAACTTTTTTTTTCCTGCCAAGTTCCACCATAGCATACATTTTTACAGCCCTTATAATTCCTTGAAAAAACTCAATGTATAATCGAAGTGCTGACAGATGCTGGACCATAGCAGCTAGTCTAACAGCTCAGCTGTATTTATTTTTCATTACACTTGACTCTAATTGGTGCCGGTTTAGCTGTGGCTCATACCAGCAAGAACCTTTTAACTCAAACATCAGCCCAGGGAAATTGGCTTTTCTCCCCCATATCTTGGCTCTCAATATTAGGGACTGCCCACATTTCTCCCTCTTCAAACTATCTTTGTGTTTATTGAGACACAGTTAGATTTGATTTTCAAAAACACAGATGTAAATTTTAATCAAGACTCCTCCAATAAGCGACCTTTTGGAAAGTCATTTTTCTCTGTGAACCGCAGTTTTCTCATCTATAAATGGAGACCGTAGTCTCGCGGGGTGGTGATGTGTATCACGTAAAGGGTCAGCTGTGATGTAGGTAATGCTTCTAGCACACCGCCCAGAGCATAACAAGAGTTTGTTACTTGATGTTATTTTCTGCATGCTACGTATTTGTTAATATTATCATTATTGATGATAATGTCTCACTCGGAAAAAAAAACTCCCCGTCTGATCAGTCTCTGTGGCATTTTCTGCTACCGTCATAAGTGGCAAAACCACTAGCTCATACACAGAGAACCCCTTTCACCATCCCACACAGACCAGGCCCTTTTTGATTAAAAATCTAGTAGTCTGGGACAAGACATGGACTTTAGGTTCAAGGTTGCCTGGATCTTCTTGGCCACTCGGAGATGCTCTTGGGTGTGGGAATTCTTCAAATGACTCTTAAGTGGCCTCCTTAGAGATGCTGACAGGTCCAATCAAACTCTCTTCTACTGGGCCCTGGGATGAAAGGCAGTGACAGAGGTGTTCGAGAAATAAAAAAGGTGCCCTGCATAGTCCCGAGGAAATTCCCTCAGGACAGAGCAATCCACAGTCCAGGCTCTTGAGTCCTCTCAAGTATGTATCCTCAGTGGAGGCCACGTTAACAAGAAGAGTGTCTGCCCATATAGATAGAGCCATTCTGGAATCCAGGCTGGAAGCCCTTCAGCTGTAGCGAAGACCACCCCCCCCCACCGAGTGAACCCAAAGTGGACCTACTCCATAAACCCACCTGGATTTATACTGGGGGGTGGGAGGAGAGAGCTTTCTCACTCATTAACTGCCGCGCACAAGAGGCTTTACATAAGTGACTTTGACTGAACTTCATAACATCCTTTTGCAGCAAAGGATGTGGGACTTGGGGAGAGAAAGTGTCTTGCTGAGGCACACCAACATTGGAACTTAGGTCTCTAGGAACAAGGACTCTTAACCACAGCCCCGACTGTAGGGGAATCAGAAGAATTAAACACTCATGCTAAATCTTATTTTATTGCCCAAAACATGACAACAGCAAAAATAGACATTTTGATTTAAAAAAAACAACAGAATCCAACTGCCTTATTAACTACTTGTTTTTATTTTCTGTCCTCCTTTTGTCCTGGGCCGATGCAGAAAGTTATCATTGTGCCAGTGAGGATGATTTCCGCAAAGATCTATTAAGCACCTGTTGTCGGCAGTAGCTCCTGGGTCCATGTGGTGTATGCCAATGTCAGACCGCATGCACTCTGTCATGCAGTGGTTGAGATGACATAAATGCCATCGGGGTTCCTTAACAAGGCAGAGATGATCTGAGTGTGGAGCACACTCATGCACAAACACTGTTCAAGAAGAGACAAACCAGTGTAGAAAGTAACTATGACCTTGGAAGTTGTAAGGGGGCTGTGTGTCATCCCAGCCAACTGGAAGCATCATTTGAGCCTGAAAATCCCTAGATGTGGTTACAGAAAGGAAAGACACAGAACTGACCGCGTGCCTTCTCAAGCAAAACCCAATGCGATGGGCGGACTGTTGCTTTTATTATTCTAGTCATGGTTTTCTGCCGATTGGTGGGATGTAATATTCACTATAAGGCAACTTAAAGTTTATAAAAGTATTGATTTAGCAACTTAAGCATGCATGGCAACACCATCCAGAGAACAGTAGGTGTTAGTTTACAAATAGTTATTGACAGTCTTTTTATATACCTCTTCTAATTTAGTTGAGATTATAGTACACACACAGTGGAAAAACCTGCTTTTCCAGTTACCATTGTAACATTAGTATTTTCAAACACCATTAAAATTATTTCAAAAACATAACTTTGCAAGGCTGCATAAATTCCATACTCTGAAAGTCATGTAATCTAGTTAACCATGCTAACTATTTTGGATACTTAGCTTGTTCAAAATTTTTATTATTTAAATTAATGCTGGCTTCCATTCAAGATGGGATTTTGAGTCCCCAAATAAACCACCTCATCCCCATCTTGCACTTCACACATTTAATAGTGGATAATGATTACAAATACATCAAACAACAGCAGTGCTTCAAAACAGTGGTATCAACTCCATCAGCCATAAACAGTGGAAATCGATCAGCAGAAAGCTAAAATGTAATCTTACTGAGCTCCAGAACCAGAAACAGGTAGAAGCAGCCAAGAATTACACGTGTTCAGTGTAAATGTGGAAGACCAGAATAATGACTACCATGTGTGGTTGGGCAGGTCGTGCACTGTCAAACTCCTAGAGATGCCATTCACAGCACGGTATAAGCAAATAGTATCCACCTCCATGACCCCATGCAAGAAGTTGTGCTAAGAAAGTTTCCATACGTGGAAAAAAAAACCAGAGATGGAATCCGTTGCCTGTGAATAGGAGGTACAAAGAGCTACAAATGATACCCAAAAGTGCAACAGAAAATAAATTGTTGCCAAAGGATTGAGAAAGAGCAGAGGTATCTGCTTGCCCTAGGTGCCCATTGTTTCTGAAAACCTATTTATAGCACCTTTTTGGAATGAAAAGTCACAAAGAAAGTTGCTAATATATAACCGAGTTCTGAACAAAGAACACTAAGTGCACCAGGGAGAGGACACTATTAAACTGTCAGAACAGGGGCACCTGGGTGGCTCAGTTGGTTAAGTGTCTGACTCTTGGTTTCAGCTCAGGTCATGAATTCATGGTTTCATGGGTTTGAGCCCCACATCGGGCTCTGGGCTGATAGTGCAGTGCCTGCTTGGGATTCTCTGTCTCCCTCTCTCTCTGCCTGTCCCCGACTCATGCTGTCTTTGTCTCTCTCAAAATAAATAAATAAGCTTAAAAAAAACCTGTCAGAACCTATAGAGAAAAGAAGAAATGAAATTCACACACAAGATGAGTTTGCAACCAAAATTCCCAAAATACGTAAGACTAACATTATGAAAGATGATCATAATTATAAAGGAATAACATAATTCACCACTCGAACAAATAAGAACAATACAATCATCTCAATATATGAAAAAAAATACATATTTGATGAAATTCAACATCATTAGGAAAAGCCTCACTATCCATTTTATGGAATTAGCTTACTTTGTCTAAAGACAGAACAAGTGTGTTGTAAGAAAGTAAGATTGGGGCACCTGAGTGGCTCAGTCAGTTAAGCGTCCGACTTCAGCTCAGGTCATGATCTCACAGTTCGTAAGTTCGAGCCCCGCATCAGGCTCTGTGCTGACAGCTTAGAGCCTGGATCCTGCTTCAAATTCTGGGTCTCCCTCACTCTCTGCTCCTCCCCCGCTCATAGTCTGTCTCCTTCTCTCTTTCAAAAATGAATAAAAACATTTAAAAAAATTAAGAAGAAAAAAAAGAAGATTATGTACTACACTCACTAGTAATATAAATGTAGGGGTGCCTGAGTGGCCCAGTTGGTTGGGCAGCTGACTTTTGATTTCAGCTCAGGTCATGATCTCATGGTTCATGAGACTGAGCTCCTGCTTGGGATTCTCTCCCTCCCTCTTTCTCTGCCCTTCCCTTTCTCTCTCTCTCTCTCTCTCTCTCTCTAAGTAAATAAACTTTTAAAAATATAGATAGATGTAAAAATCCAGGTATTAGCAAATTGAATCCAGAAACAAATTTTTAAACAATACATCAGATTAAATCAAGTTTATCTTGGGAATATAAAGATGATTACAGTCAGAAAAGTTATTAAATTTATCTCACAATGGATACAAAGCTATATGACCATCTCAGTACTGCAGGAATGAAACATTTGACAAAATTCCATAATTATTAATGCTAAAACAAATAAAACTATCTGTAACCAAACAAGCAATGAAAAGGAACTTCTTTAACCTTCTTTAACCTGAATACTATGAAAAACTAGAGCGGCATTATATTGCATGATGAAGCTTTAGTAACATTTCCAGTAAAATCAGCAATAAAACAAGGATGTTGGCTATTACCCTCTGTTATCCACTGGTCCCAGTTACATAAAAGGTCCTAAGCAAGGGAGGGAAAGGAACAAAGGGAAAAGGAAAGGACAAAGAAGAAAAAGACATAGGATGAGAAAAGAGCCAAACTTTCTTTCTTTTTAAATAATATAGTAGTCTCTTGGGGCACCTGGGTGGCTTTGTCAGTTAAGCCTCGGACTTTGGCCCAGGTCACGATCTCATGGCTCGTGAGTCCGAGCCCTGCATCAGGCTCTGTGCTGACAGCTCAGAGCCTGGAGCCTCCTTCAGATTCTGTGTCTCCCTCTCTCTCTCTCTGCCCCTCACCCACTCATAGTGTCTCTCTCAAAAATAAATAAAATGTTAAATAATAATAATAATAATAATATAGTAGTCGGGGTGCCTGGGTGGCTCAGTCGGTTAAGCATCGACTGCAGCTCAGGTCACCATCTCGCAGTCCGTGAGTTCGAGCCCCGCGTCGGGCTCTGGGCTGATGGCTCAGAGCCTGGAGCCTGCTTCCGATTCTGTGTCTCCCTCTCTCTCTGCCCCTTCCCCGTTCATGCTCTGTCTCTCTCTGTCTCAAAAATAAATTTAAAAAAAAAGTTAAAAAATTTTAAAAAAATAATATAGTAGTCTCCATAGATAATCTAAAAGAATCCACAAAGTAATAAAACTGATCAGGAAGTTTCCCATTACTGTTGAATACAAAATCAAGACATAAAAACAAACAGAAGTGGTATTTGGAAATTTACATGGGAAAAAGAAAAACATCTCAATAGAAAGACTTTAAATGTGTCATGATCCAAGAAATGTTGAGAAGTTCTGGTCAAGGCAATTAAGAAAATGAAGCCAAGAGAAAGATTCGTCCTCTCCTCTGTCAAGACTTAAAGTAATAGAAGATAATTAAGACAGCATTGTTAATTAAGATATATAGACCAGTGTAATAAAAAAAAAAAAAAAAAAGGTGTCCCAGATAAGATCCAAACATAAATGGAATTTGGGGAGATCCTAGCTGCATTGTAAATTGCAAATTAGTGGTAAAAAAAAAAAAAAGAGGGGCGCCTGGGTGGCTCAGTCGGTTAAGCGCCGACTTCGGCTCAGGTCACAATCTCGCGGTCCGTGAGTTCGAGCCCCGCGTCGGGCCCCTGTGCTGACAGCTCAGAGCCTGGAGCCTGTTTCAGATTCTGTGTCTCCCTCTCTCTGACCCTCCCCCATTCATGCTCTGTCTGTCTCTGTCTCAAAAATAAATAAAGGTTAAAAAAAAAAATTTTTTTTTTAAATAAAAAATAAATAAAAAAGACAAAATAAAAAAAAAGAAAAGGTAGATGTTTCAATATATGATGTAAGGATCATTGATTTCCCTTGTAGAGGAAAAAATAGATTCTTACACAAACCAAACCCCAAAATTAATTCTGGATGGATTCATCTCCATTTGAGTGACTAATAGACATCTCACACTTCACAAGATTTAAATTTCTGAACTACCCACAGCCTTCCCCAGTGCAAGTGATGGCAGCTTATGCGTCTAGTTCAAGTGCTCGGGCTAAAATGCTCAGAACTGATCTTGATTCCTTCTCTCACTTTATACAGGTAATCTGTCAGAAAATCCTGTTGGCTCAATCTTAAAAATGTCTCCAAAATCTAACTGCATCTCACCACTCCTACTCATACTACCCTGGCCCAACCCACCGTCATCTCTTGCCTGAATAAATACAGTAGCGTCTCTGCCTCCGGAACCACTCTCTACATTGTGTTCTCAACAGAGCAGCCGAAGCAATCTTCCCACCTCTGTCAGAGCAAATTATTCATTGGTTCAGAACTTCCTTCAATGACTGCCCATTGGTCTGAATATAAGGCCAGGTCCTTGTATGAGCCTACCAAAGAACCCCACCACCTGGATCCTGTAACGTCTCTGACCCCCACTCAGCTCTAACTCCACTGGCCTCCTCGCTGTTTCTTAAACACATCAACCACCAGCCATACTCCCTGATTCAGGACCTTTGTGCATGGTGTTCCCTCTTCCTGAAAAACCATTTGACAGGTGACCACCTGACTCATGCATTCGCTTTCTTCAAGTCTTTGCTCAAACATCATCTTCTCTAAGGGGCCCGTCCAGAGCATCCCATTTAAAGTGAAAACCTGCTCACCCTGAAATCCCAGCTCTCTTGATTCCCCTTGTTCAGCTCTACTTTACCTTTGTTTATGGCCATGATCACCTTCTAAGTAATATATAATGTTCTCATTGCAAATTTATATATGTTCTGCCTCCCTCCACTAGACAGGAAGTTCCTTGAAGTCATGCATCACTGTTTTGTTAGTTGTTAGTTAGCCTAAGTTCTAGATAGTATCTGCACACAGTAGGTGGTCAATAAATATTTGTTAAATAAATGAATTAAAGACCTAGTGTAAAAAACAAAACTCGAAACCAAGCGGGGAAATATGACAATTTATGAAATTATGTAGTTCTTCGAATTAAAAAAAGTATACATAACAGATATGGAGATACAGAAGTAAATACAGGTATCTAAAAGTATAAAAAACGTAGAAAGATATATACCAAATGCATTTCAATGGTTGCTTTTGGGGAGAGAAGAGAATGGGTCTTAGGATGAGAAAAAAGAGGACATAAGTTTTACATAAGAATTTTCTATTTTAAAAACCTGAAACAAATGCGACAAAATATTAACATTTTCTTCAAATTTTTAGTGATAAGTACCTTACTGATTCTCATTTTATGCTTTGTATTTCTCTATATTTAAAAAATATTGGTTAAAAATACAGAGAAAAATTCCATACTGAGCTTCCTGGTGCACAACCATTTATTTCCCTAAGTATATAAGTGAAATAGTATTATAATACCAGCTCAATGAATTTAAACTAACTGAACATAAAACTTACTTTCAAATCACTTTCCAGAAAGTGTGACCAATTTTTTTTTAATGTTTATTTATTTCTGAGAGAGAGAGAGAGAGAGAGAGAGAGAGAGAGAACATGAGCTGGGGAGGGGCAGAGAGAGACGGAGACACAGAATTCGAAGCAAGCTCCAGGCTCTGAGCTGTCAGCGCAGAGCCCGATGTAGGGCTCAAACCCATGAACCGCAGTATCATGACCTGAGCTGAAGCCGAACACTTAACTGACTGAGCTGTCCAAGCGCCCCTTTAATTCTTAACTGTAGTAAATATGTGTAGATAGCAACCTCATTATACCCTTGCCAATTCAGGTAGTGTTACCATTTTTCATCTTTGCCAAATTACTCTGTGAAAACTATTAATGTTGCTTTGATCGTTTCCAACATAGAATTTTTCATATATTTCTGCATATTTATTGAAAATATTTAAATATACTTTTATGTATTTATTGGTCATTTGTCTTATTTTTTCCATTAATTTTTTGCCCATACTCTTTGCCAATTTTTCTAACAAGGTACCAGTTATTTATATATTAAAAATTGTATTAATCTTTTGTCATGTTTACTTTACTCCCCTATGTTAGTAAACATAGCTCACTCAAGAACTGTGCTCAGCCACCGTGTGGGGCCTCTCTGGAAGGTTTGTATTATGAGCACGTATCATAAGCCTTTGGTCTTTAACATGACTATTCAGCTTAGGTATTATATCAGCCCTGTTAGTGTATCATTTCTAGCTATTTGAGTTGTATTTATATGTAATGTTTTCTCTATCCACCAAATTAAATGTGCTAGAACTTGGCTTCTAAGAATAATAATATAAAATTGTTCTAAGAGACAAAGGGCTGGCTGCTTTCGCTCAGTAAGTAAGCATGCTTTCATGTTTCTTTCCACTTACGTTGTATGTGATTATGTCACCCCACTCAATTTTGGGACCCTGATTTCAGGCTATTTTTGTTCATCGCGGGATCTTCTCAGTGCCTGGCAATGCCTCGCATGTCATGGGCTCCGTAAAACATTGATGAACGAATGACAAATTGGAGGTAATGAAAAGATCATGAGATGTGGAGTTTAAGGGCTTGAGTCCAATCTCGGCTGTCACCTTGGATGAACCGCTGTGATAGCCCAGTTTCTCTAGAAAGCAGAAACTACACAAGGATGAAAGTGTTGATGCTTTATTTGGAGTTGCAAGGCCAGTGCAGCGAGAAGAAGAAAAAAAGGTGGGAGGAAAGGAAGGAAGATCTGGAATAATGTGACGAGATTCTTAACCACCCGCTGCTGGTCAGGCTTCACCACCAGCTGCCAACACACAGCCGCTCACTCAGAAGGTACGCCCGGCTGCCCTGCTGGGCTTCTCCGGAGGGTCTGCGGTATGGGGTAAATTGTGCTCCCCCAAATTCATGCTGAAGCCTTTGCCCCCAGTACCTCAGAGTGTCACTGTATTTAGAGATGGGGTCTTTAGAGAGGTAATTAACTTAAAGCGAGGTCATTATAGAGGGTCTTAATGCAATCCGACTGGTGTCATTATAAGAGAAAATTTGGACACAAAAAGGGACACCAGGGATTTGCAGGCAGAATAAAGACCATAGCACATGGATCGTGTACTTCTAACCTCCAGAACTACGGAAAAATAAATTTTTGTTGTTTAAGCCTCCTCTTCGGTGGTATTTTGTTATGGTAGCCTTAACAAGCTAATACAGTTTGCTAGAAAATCTGCACCCTAAAGCCTAAAGGGGAGAAAGGATGGAAAAGTTATCTACCTATTTCCTTCCATCTCCCACCTCGTTGGCCAAGCTTCATTCCACAGGGAGCTAATGCCCCTATACTTTGGACTTGCATCATTTAACTTCTGGGTGATTGCTCAAAGCCACATCATATAGCCCATTGTGTGGTATTTCATCCAAGTCTGGAAGTGAAGGGGCAACTATGTGGGAATGACACTGACCAATACAGTGAAGGAGGCAGCGGAGGAAATCTGGAAATACGCCCAAAAGCTGGGTCATACAACCACCTTCTCTCTTTGAATTTCAGTTTTCTCATGTACATGGGTGTAATAGCTACTCCACAGTGCATCAAATAAAATAATGGTATAATTTTACAAATGATAAGATATGAGCTATTAACGGTACCAACATTATCTAGTACCAGGCAAGGTATTTTTCATGGTTTTTTAAGTGTCTTCAAGCACCTTCTATAACCCGGACTGCATTACAGTATGTTGAATCATAGCTGACTAGTCCAAGCAACCTCTTAGCTGGATCTCCATTTCCATCTTTAATCATCCAGGGATGCTGGACACAGATGCAGACCTCAGCTGCTGCAATCCTCTGAGCTCCACCTGCCTGGTTTTGCAGTGGTGAAAAAAATCACCCCTCTCCCTGGAGGAATACAGGCACCTAAGGCCTTACGTGAGCGGTAGAACACCTTCTCTGTTGTGTGGCTTTCCATCCACCAAGAACAAGTAGGAGAAAAAGAGAGTCAGAGAGAAAGATTTGAAAGGAATAAAAAAAAAACCCAGCTATAATAATGCCTGTCATTTTTTGAACACCTACTATATATGTTAGGTGTTGTGCTAAATAGTTTACGGCTTTTTACAAGTGTCGCAAAAGCTCTTCAATGTAGGTGTTATTAGCCACATTTCAATATAAATACAGTGCAGCTCATGGAGTAGATAACCCTTAAAACCATCAAGCTAATGAATAGAGCCAACCTTTGAACTCAAGTCTGAAAAGAGGGGGAAGAGATTTAAGAAATGTGAGAAGGAGATAATCAAAGAGGAAGGGAAAAGAGAAGGAAGGAGGGAGAGAGGAACAGAGAGAGAGGAATTAAGAGAGAGTGAGAAGGAAGAGAGGGAAGGACGTGAGGAAGGAGGGAGAAGGAAACAAAAATGGGGAAAAAGGAGTTAAGAGAGGCAAGGGAAGGAAAGAAACAGACTGGCAAGGATGTGGATCTGAATGACAAAGAAAGAAAGAAGTACCACTTAGTAAATGTGCTTAATCTCCCTTTAGGGGACGCCTGCCCAGATGGGAGAATTGTTCTTTACTGGGGCCTTGGCTTTTCCATTCTTATTGAACAAAGGTGTCTTCACTAGAATTTCATGATCAAGGTAATCTGACAGTCAAAATTCAAAACTGCATCTTCCCAGGAGTAAAAACAGTCTTCAAGATCAGTTATGAAACGTCTGTTGTTTATTATACGTCATCCAATTTATGGTACTTTGTCACAGCATTAAGACCAAGAGACATACACAACTAAGACCTTCTATTGTTCATTTGGATTGACTGGAAACATTTTTATTTATTTCTTGTTTGTTGTCTGTACACAGATCAAGGAGTTTACTGGAGTTATGTTCTGAATATAGACCTTCTGTTTAATCAGATGATTCAGTTTCAGATCGTGGTGTTGCTATAGACTTTTGATAAGTACTTCTTTATTAACTGAATTGATGCTTGCATTTTTCTCTTTGTTAAGAATTCTGATTCAAGTGTGACTCATCTAATCTATATTTATGCTTACATTTAAATGTACAAGGAAATTGACTAACCAAGAATGAGGGGTTTGTGAAAAGATAAATTTAAAGTGATTTAAACTTAATATAGGGACATCATTTTATGGTCTATATCTGGGGGAAGTAAGTTTTGGTTGCAAATTGTATTAAAAATGAAAAATACTAGGGGCGCCTGCGTGGCTCAGTCGGCTGAGCGTCTGACTTCAGCTCAGGTCACGATCTCACGGTTGGTGAGTTCGAGCCCCGCGTCGGTCGGGCTCTGGGCTGACGGCTCAGAGCCTGGAGCCTGCTTCTGATTCTGTGTCTCCCTCTCTCTCTGCCCCTCCCCCCATTCATGCTCTGTCTCTCTCTGTCTCAAAAATAAATAAACATTAAAAAAAAAAAAAGAAAAATACTAGAATAAGTTTTTAATCTTATGTTTAACAAAAGGTTATAGTTGCAAAAATGAGACAAATCTCAGAATTTGAGGGGAGCATTGTTTTTTCTAGGCAAAATTGTGGTATACATTTTCCAATTCACATTTGGATTTAACTGCATCATAATAAAGATCATATATTTTTAGCAAGAGCAAAAGTCAAAAACTTTATTGATTTCTCCAATGCGCTTTGATATTTAAATCAATCTCCTTTAAACACCTATCCTATCTTTATTTTTCTCTTTATTTCTCTTCTATGTTGAACTGGACAGTCTCTGCCAGTTACTGACTTGTCGACAGCTTTGTATGTGACCCAAGCAGTACCTAATATTACTTTCGTGAAGTTCAGACAATTTCACACCTTTTACAAAATGACTAATCTCACTTTGAAATTGATTTGGATGGCAGTTTCTAATACATAATTAATATCTAAAAAATAGAGGAAGGCCAATAGATATTTAAGCAATGGGTAAAGACCAACAGGCATTGAGGTAATCTGTAAGGATAGATGCTACTGTTAAGTTGAGAAGAGTGTTTAGACACTAATTTTATAAACAATCATTACTGTTTGAAAGGATGTTGCTTCCTTTTGAGACCTCATAACTATGAGACTCAGCTAATGTATTCTGATCTGGCAAGGAGGGGCTTTTACTTATATAACACAGTTATAGTATACATGTGACATTGACTTAATTATATGCATATATGTTTACTAATGAAATCATCTGAGACTGCCTATTTCTGATATTTGCCGTTATTGGACGTTCCTAGAGCCACTTCAGACACCTTTTGAACACTTTTATGTCATCACATTTACCAGAGAAAGCCCCCCAAACTTCTTTGAAAAACAGTCCTTTGTGGTAATTGAGCCACTTGTTTGGGAAATCCCACCCAGGGTGTTTGGGAAATCCCACCCAGGGAAATCAGTCCGGGGAGAGAAATACAAAGTAAGCACAGCGATGCTATATGTCTTGAATCTAACTAGTTTCCTAGCTGTCTCAGAACCTAATTTTCATTTTTGGACAGTACATTCTTTGTGCCTTTTTGTGTGATTATACTGTCTGTTCTGTTGTATCGGAGAAAACAAGGTGCTGTATCCAAGTGGTTCAAATATAAAAATGGAAACCAAGACAGGGATGGTAACAGTGCCTGCTTCACAGCCTTGTGGTGAGGATGAAGGGAGCTAGGGCTTACGAAGCATGTAAATAGTAGCCCATAAATAGTAAGTACTTTGCATATTCTGACTATGGTTCAGGGCGTGTAGTTGCTGTTGTAAGTCTGTTGAACCTTTTGGTAACCATTTTTCAGTTGAAGCTAGAAGACGAGGTAGAGTCCTGATAGCAAATGGGTAGGAATATCTGATTCTTAACAGGAAGGGATCGTCGCATGTTTAACAGGGGTGCTGTGAGATGGCTTGTGGTAGCAGAACAGCTGGGTAGGTGAGAGACCCACCATGGATCACCGTGCGGTGCTGCCTGTGGGACTCCCTTGCCCTCTCTGGGTCTTCTCTATCAGCGCAATAAGTGCACTGAGTCAGTGGACCTCAGAGGTCCTTTTTACCCCCGGGTGTCTTAGAGCTTAACTTTCTCTGAAATAGACAAGATTAAGGGATGAAAGCAAACGTCATACAGCCAAGGACCATGCTAAGAAGCTGCAACGTTCTCTGTGTCCTGCAAGGGATGGCTTCTCATCTGCGATTCTACTGGGAGGTCCATAAATGTCTCACCTTTTCTTGTGGTCACACCGGTGAGGGCTGCGCTTAGTGGTCTAGGTCCCCAGGAGAGCTGACGTTCCACTGGCCAAACAAATATCCTTACAGAGAAGAGTATTTGTGGAAAACTGGTAGCGGTGGAATGGAACTCAAGAGCAAGGAGAAGAAAATAGCGTTTATCTATGAACGGTCCAAGGTGTGCCCGCCACAGTGTGGGACATTTAACAGATATTTCCAGTTCTGACAACAGCCAAACAAGACGACGGTCATTTCCCCCATTCTATACATATGGAACTAAAGCTCAGAGAAGGAATGTAATCTTGCAAGCATACGCAAGCAAATGGCAGCATCCCAGTGAACTGAAACCTTTCTGGATTCGGCTCTTTTCCTTCCAGCGTGCTGCCATGGGCTCCACCTTACCCATCCCCTGGGCCAATGAGAACAAGGCCTGGTCGTATGTGACTCCCCAACCCCATCAGCCGGTAGGTGACAGAATGAGTCTGTGGCCCACAGCCCATTATCTGAATGCCAAGGACAAGCCTCCAGATGCTTGCATATTTCATCTTTACTTTGTGTTCCAAAGTCTGTCTTCCAACTAGAAGAAAAGCCTAAATTGAATTATAGAATTATTCGTACATTGATCTTAGTCCCACTCCAATGCTTAAAGTTGTGAATTAATTTAATTTGGATGATTTAGGAAAACAATATAGCATAATAAAAAGACACAGAATTTGGATTCATATCCTGGCCTCCACCACTCCCAAGCTGGTTGAGATAAAGTAAGTCACACCATCTCCCTGAGCTTCAGTTTCTTCATATGTGATGTATGGATAATGATGTATAATTCAGGGAACATTGCCAGGATTAAAGGATAAAATGCATGTAAGTTGCCCAATATAATGCTTGATCAATTCTTAATAACTATAAATGCCTGTTTTATACCAGATGCTAGCTTTTCATCATCCTGACTGTAAGGCTTGTATAGAAAATAAGGTCCACGGGGGAGCTAAATTGAGAGCACAGGCACAGACCTATTCACATATGAAATTTTTACCTATGACAAAAGAGGCATGGGGGATGAGAGTGGAAAGGAGGGAAAATGGGACTGAAAAATTATTTTTTACATAAGAAAATTAAATGGGATTGCTGCCTCCCACTGTACATAAATATCAGCTCTTTGGGGGCCTCAGTGTCAATAACAAAATTATTTGAAAATTTGGAAGAAAATATAAGAGAAAACATACTTAGCATGACCTTAGCATAATAAGAATTTATCAAGCAAGACAATACAATGTTAACTATAAAATAAGATGGATCAATTTGACTACATTAAAATGTAAAAATTCTGTTAATAGAAATCTCCCTTTAAAATGTTTTTAGGGGCGGCGTCACCAACACGACAATAAGAGTTTCCTACCACCTTCCTGCCAAAGGACACTGATTTAGACAATCATGCATGGATGAGAGTGCCTTTTGGAAGGCTGGGGGTTCATTGGAGATGTTCTAGCACACCGTTGGAGTCCAAAGATACCTAGGATCGGACACATCGAAGGGAGTAAGAGAAGCAGTTTTACTTACCTCCATCAACCCTCCCCTAACGTGGCACGGTTTAGTGCAAAGAGAAACCTTCTCGGCTGTGATTTCACCCAGAGAGGAAAGCGAGAGTGTGTGAATGATCACATGGCTTCCCCAACTGTGCTAGAGAAGCCACTTCTTTCTCACCCCACCCAGAATGGTGAGGCGTGCCGCACGACTGGCGGTTGGGAAGCAGCTGAGGGAACAGCAGGCAGAGCTCTCGGAGGGTGCCAAAGGGACACAAACCTTTTACCCCTGGATCCCTGTAAAGGTACCCAGTGAAGATGAGCTTTTGCAGACAGCTGGTGAGCATGCAAAGAAAGCTAGACTGACTGTGCAGGACTGAGGGACAGCACACAAACTTAAGCGTTCAGCACCACCCTAAGGAAAGCAAACAGGAGGCTGTCAGCACCCAGCCTGGTTTTTCCGGACCAAGAAAAGGCATAAAATTCTTAAGAATTACCACCAGAATTCTCACCTAACATTGGAGCACCTAAATATATAAAGCAAATATTAATAGATCTTAAAGTAAAAATAGACAACAAAACAGTAATAGTAGGTGACTTGAGTACCACACTTTCAACAATGGATAAATCATCCAGACAGAAAATAAATTTCAATAAGGAAACATTGGACATAAGCGGCACATTAGACCAGATGGACCTACCAGACCTTTCCAGAACATTTCATCCAGCAGCCACAGAATGCACACTCTTCTCAAGCACACATGGAACATTCTCTGGAATAGATCACACATTCAGCCAGAAGAAGTGTCTTAACAAATTCAGGAAGTTTAAAATCTATCAAGCATATTTTTCTGGTCACAATGGTGTAAAACTCGAAATCAGTTGTAAGACGAAAAGTGGAAATTCACAAATATGTGGAGATTAAATAAGCAACATGTTCCTGAACAACCGATCAGTCAAAGAAGAAATCAAAATTAGTTAAAAAAAAAATCTTGGGAGAAATGAAAAGGTAAACACAACCTACTAAAACTTATGCGATTTAACAAAAGTAGTTCTAAGAAGGAAGTTTATAGCCATAAATGCCAACATTAGGGGAAAAATGAAAGATCTCAAGTAAGCAACCTAACATTACATGTCAAAAACTAGAAAAAAAAAAAAAAGAGAGAGAGAGAGAAAAGACTACGATGAAGAAGGAGGAGGAGGAGAAGGAAAACAAGAAGGAGGAGGAGGAGGGGGGTGGAAAGAGCTAAGCCTAAAGTTGGTAGAAAGAAATAACGAAGGCCAGAGAAGAAATAAATGAAATAAACTAGGAAGACAATGGAAAAGATCAATGAAATGAAGAACTTAAAAAAAAAAGATAAACAAAATTGACAAACCTTTAGCTAGACTAAACAAGAAACAAAGAGGCCCCAAATAAACAAAATCACAAATGAAAGACATGTTACAGCAGACGCCACAGAAATACAAAGGATCATAAAAGACTATCGTGAACAGTTATACACCAACAAATTGGACAACCTCGATGAAATAGATAAATTCCACCAAATATTTAAAGAACAATTAAATTACCAAGGGTTACCAATCCTTCTCAGACTCTTCCAAAAAATTGAAGAGGAAGAAATACTCCCAGTTTCCTTTTATGAGACCAGTTTTACTCTGATACCAAAGCCAGATAAGGACACTACAGGAAAAACAAGCAAGCAAACAAAACTAGAGGCTGATATCCCTGATAAATATAAATATAAACTTTTAAACAAGATATTAGCAAACAAATCAACAGCACATGAAAGAATCATAAACTACAATCAAGTGGGATTTATCCCTGGGACTCAAGGATGATTCAACATATACAAATTGGTAAATCAATAAACCAGAGTAACAGAAAGAGAGAGAAAAACAAGTCTATGATCATCTCAATAGATGCAGAATATCAACACCCTTTCCTGATAAAAACTCGCAACAAATTGGGTATAAAAGGAATTCCCTCAACACATGGCATATGACAAACCCACATCTAACATCACACTCAATGGTGAAAAGTTACAAGCTCGTTCTCCAAGATCATGAACAAGACGAAGGTGTCTGCTCTCAACACTCCTCTTCAGCGTAGTGCTGGAAATCGTAGCCAGAGCAATTAGACAAGAAAAAGAAATAAAAGGCATCTGAATTGGAAAGAGAGAAGTAAAATTTTCTCCATTTATAGATGGCATGATCTTCCCCAAGGCATGAATGTGCCAAATCAATGAGATATCACTTCACACCTGTTAGAATGGCTAGCAGCAAAAGCACAAGAGATAACAAAGGTTGGTGAGGCTGTGGAGAGAAGGGAACCATATATAATGGGATATTATTCAGCCACAAACTTTCAGTTGTAAGATGAATAAGTTCTGGGCATCTAATGTGCAGGATAGTGACTGTGGTTAATTAACACTACTGTATTATATCCTTGGAAGTTGCTAAGACGGTAAATCTTAAATATCTTCGTTGTTAATAAAAAAGTAATTACCTGAGGTGATGAATGTGTTAACTAGCCTTATTGTGGTAATCATTTTGCAACATATATGTGTATCACATCATCACATTATGCACCCTAAATTTTCACAATGTTGTTTGTCAATTACATCTTAATAAAGATAGGGGGAAAAGCATTTTTTGAAGGTCAGCAAATCGGACAAAGACTTTTGCCATAACATATCAGACGAAGGGCAAAATGTCCATAAAGAACTTTTAAAAATCAAAGTGCAAAAAGACAAAGAAGTCAAATAAAAAAAGCAAAGACATCAGCAGGCAAGTCAGAGGAGAAGAAAACCATGTGGCCAGCAAAAATACAAAGACATGTTCAAATTCATTCTTAGTTTGGGAAATGCAAATCAAAACCACAGTGACATACTGTTTCTCACCCCCCTGGCTGACAGAAACTGAGATGTTAGACAACAAAAAGTGGTGGAGAGACTAGGACCCAATAGGCTCCCTCATATAACTCTAGTAATGATTACAATTTAGGGCTATCTTAGAAAGTTATAAAGCTTAACGGCTGCACACTTTATGGTAGTGTGGTGACATTCCTCTACCAAAGGAAATGTTTACACATGGACAAAGGAGACATATACAGAAATATTCATAGAAGGATTGTATATTATAGCAAAAGAAAAAAAAAAAGTCAGGGTCCAATCAAGAGGCAAAAATCACACAGGGATTGGAACAGAGAATGGTAAACATTAATAAAATACGAAGTGTAATAGGGGACTGGAATAAGAGGGGATTGGCTTTTAAAAGGTAAACTAAACTAAAGAATGCAGGATTTCAGATACAAGGTGCCAGCCACGATTGGCAGGGCTGAGTTAGAGACTGGAGGAAGGAACACATCTGGAAGAGGGCCTCTCATCCTAGGCTGAGACATAGACTGTACTGGAGAAGGCACATTATGACTTACAGTGGTAAAGAAATCCACTCGGGTGCCATGTCAGCAACCTCAGTGGAAATCCACCCTTTGGGATGCTAGTGGAAACTGTCCGTAGGGATGTGGTATGCCTCAAACTCGCTCTAAAGTCACCTAAAGAGCACCATGGGAAGTTTCCCACAGAGAGGTTCCATATGCTGCTGGCCCCCCAGGTGCTGGCGCCTACTGGGTGCCACAGGAGGCCAGCACCAGAGAAGTCACACGTGTGGCCAAAGCCCTCCAAGAGGAGCACGCAAGAAGTCGTAGAAAAGCCCTGTGTCCCCCCACTGCCCATTACTGATGAAGATCAAATGTTTATAAAGTCCAGGGCACCTGGGTGGCTCAGTCGGTTAAGCTTCCGACTTGGCTCAGTTCATGATCTCGCAGTCTGCGAGTTCGAGCCCCACATCCGGCTCTGTGCTGACAGCTCAGAACCTGGAGCCCGTTTCGGATTCTGGGTCTCCCTCTCTCTCTGGCCATCCCTGACTTGTGTGTGCGCTCTCTCTCTCTCTCGCTCTCTCTCTCTCTCTCTCTCTCTCAAAAATAAATAAACATTAAAAAAATTTTTTTTTTAAGTCTACAAGGTCTATCTCTACTGTCACAAAACAGGCAACAGCTCTGGAGCTTAGAAGCAACGAATCAATGACGAGCCCACAACCCAAATACCCAACGAGGAGAAAATGAAGACATTCACATCACAAAACATTATCACCATGAACATGAAAGAATTACAAGCCCATGGAAAAACATCCACAGCTATAGCATGGATGACTCTCAGTGACATCAGGTGGAGGGAGGGTCGAGGGACACAGACAGCATTATGGAGGAGCGCTTAGGTAGCTGTGAGTTAATAAAATCGGTTTGATTCCCATGTCGGCTGGCAATTCATGGGTGTTCCTCATATTATCCTATCATAGCAAGAAATAAAAGATCGTCATGCACGATACTGAGACAAGGTGGTGGGTATATTGATCATTGGCGTGGTGGTAGGGGCAAAGTCAAATCGCTGTAAAGTTTCCAAATGTTTCCTCTCTTGTTATGAACTAGTCTAGTGTGCACCTGTAACATCCTGGCACCAGCTCTGTCCCTAATGGCTCCAAGCATGTGCTTCAGTACCTTGGGCTTGAATTCCCAGCCCCATCACTCACTGCCTGTTTGCATGGATAGCTTATTTTATACCCCCTCTGAGTTTACTTTCTTCACCGACAACATGAGAATAAAAATAGGTAAGAGAATTATTGTGGGGCAAGGCTGGGACTAGGGTGAGGCGATGCCGGGTCAGTGTTTACATAGCAGTGGAGAGTGAAGCCTTAAATTCTGCATTCTAGGTGCCTCCCTTTATTACCCTAGGCCCAGCCCCGCTGTGAAGAGTAAATGAAAAAAGGTAAATAAAGTTCTTCAACTGTGCCGGGCATAAAGTCAGATCTTAGGTACTGGGATTTATTAGTATGACTCTGACGTACTCTTCCTGTTATTTATTATTATTCTTGTCACTTTACTGTTATTATCAAGCTGACTTAATCTCATAGCTCTCCTTTTCTGTTCATTAAGCTGGAAATAGAATAAAAATCCCTTTGGAGAGACAACGTTCGTGTGGAAATGCAATAGATTCAACTTAGCTATGTCCCCATCCATTTATTCATTTGGCAACGTTTTATAAAGTGCCCGTGATGTGCCAGAATTACGTTGTTCACTGGAGATAGGGAATAAATAAGGCACAGTGTGTGTTCTCAAAGAGCTCACAGCCTGAGGTCGAGGGGGAGGACAAAATCAGGTAATGACAGCAGTATGACGGCTGCTATTAATAGAGTGATGAGTTGGGTCTAGGGTAGCCCAGAGGCGGAATCACCTACTTTTGATGAGATCAAAGAAATCTTACAGATGGCAGGGACGGTGGGTCCAGATCATGAAAATAACTGGTATTCTAGAAGCCTTCCAAAATATAATGGGTTCTTTCCACTCAGCGTATTTTTCCATACGGGGAAAAATGCATAACACAGAGAGAAAAATCACACTTCTCAGACATGAAATAGACTGGAGAGATCATCAGGTGCCAACGGTAATCAACCAGAAGAAGTACCGCCCTCTAGGGGGCATTCCAAAACATACTGAGTTATTTTTAGTTCTAACAACTGAGGTGAAGTTGCAAGTTGCTGGCATTTTGTGGGCAGGGAGCTGGAGACGGTAAATATCCTACACTACACAGACCAGTCCAGCACATGGAAGAATTGTACTTACAAAACACCAACGTGTTTCTTTTTATTTATTTATTTTTAAATTTTTTGTTAATGTTTTTTATTTATTTTTGAGACAGAGAGAGACATAGCATGAACGGGGGAGGGGCAGAGAGAGAGGGAGACACAGAATCCGAAGCAGGATCCAGGCTCTGAGCCGTCAGCCCAGAGCCCGACGCGGGGCTCGATCTCACGGACCACGAGATCGTGACCTGAGCCAAAGTAGGACGCTTAACCGACTGAGCGACCCAGGCGCCCCAACGTGTTTCTTTTTAGAAGAATATATATATATATATATATATATATATA